>NW_007727063.1:9856-60373 GCF_000696425.1 Galeopterus variegatus
AAAAAAAAAAAAAAAAAAAAAAAAAAAAAAAAAAAAAAAAAAAAAAGAAGTAGTCTAGCTCAATTTTCTTAGCTTACAGGTAAGAATAGTGGAAATATTAAAATACAGCTGTTGTTTGTTATAATTATACAGGGTATTTTGTGGTCAAGTTCTAAAATTACTAAGAGCATATTTGTATGTCTTTGAACTTCACGTTTATAGTGAGATACTCCATCCTAAAGCTTAAATATACTAATCAGTAACAAAATGGTATAGAATAAGACCAGTGTTAAGGAAACTTGGAAATAATGAGAAGTTTGTTTGTGGCTTCTTACATATGACATACTGTGAGGTAAGGCCTTTATAATGCTGAGAACAAAATGGAAGGTTTTATTTATGATATTTTTTGCCTCAGTATTTGCTATTTATTTCTATTCTATATTAATATCAATAGTTCTGGTGTAGTTATTTTCTATCATAGATTGCAAATTTAAAGTTTTCTACAAAAGTTAGGTGATTAAATTCTGCATGTAATTCATAATATATTTTAGATTAACTTCTTCCTTATTGAAAATATTACCTTTATTTCTCATAAGTAATATTATAGAACATTCCTATAGAAGAAATAATTCATGAGGATATACGTTTAAAAAAATTTTAATAACATTTAATAGTGTTCGGACCATTATTTTTCTTCAGTATATCTTTAAAATGGTTCAAACTGTGTTTTGTGGTGGGAATATAATAAAAATTATCGGAACATTTTCCAATTGATCTTTTATGATGTGTTAAAAATAAAATAAAAATTGTAATGCAATTAAAATAAATTTCTAAGTATTTTAGTGTTTTAAATATACTGATATTTTGAAAATATCCACAAAAGAATGCTGATAGGAATATGTGTATAAAGTGATGTTTCATTTCATCAAAGTATACAAATACCTACTAATAAGGAAATGTGTAGAAAAAAATATTTTTGCAAATTATCAACTGTCACTTAAAATAGCTAGCAGATAAGTTGCATTACTCTCTGAATGTAAATGGGCCTCCGTCTTTTGGACATTGAAACCAGTTTACAGAGATCTGTCATCTGGCATGTCATCTGGGGTGATCCTTAAAATATCCAAAGTGATTATATCTCTTATTTCCGTTTGTACTCATACTGTGCTTACAGATGTAGCCAATAGCATGGCTTTCCACCCCAGAAGTATTATAAATTTATCACAATGACTGGTATTTAGGTACTGTTTTACCCTCTTAGGGAGTTCTTTCATTGCCTCATTAACTCATGATCCACATATTTTTCCTTGTGTATGGAAAAGTTTGGTCTTATGTGTTCAAAATACTTGATAAAGTAATTCTACAAGCTTGATATGTACAGGCATTGTCATTGTTTTTTAGATGAATACTAGATTAGTCGTAAGTTAGTAAAAAAGAAGCAGTCAGTATTTTTATCCAGGAGCTCTGATTTTACAGTATATCACTTAATAAAGAATGTCCCTCAATCTTGAGAAGACAAATATTTTTGAAAACAAATGTGTTCTAACTTGTTTGACCAACTTCCTTATTTCAGGAGGTGAATCCAATACATGAACTGTATCATAGTGTATAAAAAAGGAAGTTTATGGCCTTGAAGGATTTTACAAAATCTGAAGAAAATGTAAATACCAAAAAATATTTTCTTAGTAATTATTTCCCATTTATCCATTCCTATGTCATGACTACTGATTATATGAGGTAAATTAGATAGACAGATTTATTGATTAAAAAAAGAAGAAGAATGCTACTTATTTTTTAAAATAAGCACCACAAGGGACCCTGAAAATAATTTAGTGGAAACCATAGTCTTACAGATAAAGCAATTGAAGCCGGGGGAACAGTGACTTGCCTAAAGTCCAAAATCTTGTTAGCCGTAGAACCAGCCTTAGAATCTAGGTCTACTTCCCCCATATAGTATTTGTGATACATTATCAACTCACCTTAGTGAATCTTCTAATATCTAAGAGGCAGTTCTTGTTTCTGTGATAACTTAAAACAAAAAAAAATCAATCTTGACGTATGTGGTCATTACAACAGCCTAATAGATAAATCTAGCACATATCCTTTGTACCCTAAAAATTTGAGATTTAATTTGATTCTTCACTTTATATGAAAATAATGAAGTGGTGGTGAATACATGGAACAGCTGTGTGTTCATAAAGACTGTGTGTTATTTTTATTTAGTGTAGTAATGTTTTGATGTGCTGCCGAGTGGCTTGTCGTTAGAAGCCAGTAAAATGGAGGCTGGTTTTACCCTAGAAGACCTCTTACTAGAGAAATTCCAGCTGTGAATATATCATACTTCCTTATATGGGCAAAGAGAAGTTATTTCATATGTAAAATTGTTCTCCACATCTGTGCTACTTTAGGAGCCATATTCTGTTTGTAACCGACTTTTATGTGATTTTTCCCTTGAAAATAAAATGCAGAAAACTGAATTTGTACAAAATGTCTTTAAATAATTGGTATGAGGATTTTAAAAACACCTTTTGCAAGTGTGGTCGTCTTGAAAGTATAAATTTATGCCAGTATTTAAACAGAGCTAGGTACAATCAGTGTTAAACAAGTAGTAAAGTTAGCGTGTGCCTTACTTGATAAAATCCATACCTACAATCACTTATAGGCTTACAAAGGTAGGCCTGGTACCAGTCCATAGTCCCATTGGAGAAAAGTCCTTTGGATTTATTAAAAGTATTGTATTGCTTCTCTTTAATAGTGATTAGTGCAGAATAGTAGAAATTCATACTTTACCAGGTTAGGAAATGTATGATACCAATAATTGTAATGAGCAGCCAAAAGGTTAGGCCTAGGAAACTAGATGCCTTAGTAGCTATTTAGCATCTATTCATCTCATTCTTACCACCTGCTGTCATAGCTGATGGAGAGCAAAAGGGGTTCATCATAAAAATAACTGGAAAAGATTATCTGAAGTCATCATGTATGGGTTGACTCTTAATCTCAAAAGATATTAAAGTTTGTTTTTCAAGTATTTATTAGGTAAATACATGTCAATAAAATTGTGTAAGTCTATTTTGGTATAAAAAAATAATGATAGTTTAAGAAGATAGTTTTAAGAACAAATTAATTTAATACCTTAAAAATCTTAAATGGAATCATAATTAATGTGCATTACTAAGTAGGGCATTATCATAAAGGTAATGTAACCAATTTTTTCAGCAAATTTGCCAGAATGTACAGAGTAGAAAATGCTATTGACTTCATAGCAACTACCTTGGAATGCAGTTTCAAATAAAATACAGTAGTCCAAAAATGGATAAGCAATACTCGGAGCAATAGTAGCCTCCTTGTAAGTAATGAGTACAGACTCTCAAGATAGCTATCTGGAAATGAATGGCATTTGTTTAAATATACATGTTCTGATTGGTTTGTTAAAAAGCTACTTGTATTAACATATAGCCGTACTTCACATATTATCTAATTGTGTTGTCTGTATGGCGGCATGAGCATGTGTGCATGTGAACACACCTACACACCCACCCACACACACACACATTGCCCTGTTTGAAATGGAAAGAAGAACCTCATTGCCTATCTTCGAGTTCCAGTTTACCTTTATTCATAATCTTGCATGTATGAGAAAGGACCTCCTGTTATAAATCCAAGGTTGGCAAACTATGACTCTTAAAGACATCCAGCCTGCCCATGAGCTATTAATTTTTCTTCCTTTTTTTATTCATTTATTTTTAATTGACACCTAATAATTTTACACTTTAATGGGGTACAGTGTGAAATTTCAATACATGCATTTTTTTATTTTCATGAACTTTTTGAAGTTTCCTCTAGTTTTATTTTATTTTAATTTATCAGTATACAACATAGTTGATTTTCCTGACCCTTTACCAATTCCTCCTATTCCTCCCTCACTGTCTCCCCTCCCCCACCATACACATCATATCTGTTCACTTGTCTTAACAAGATCAAGGAATTTCATGGTTGTGGTGTCTTCTTCCTCCCCCAACCCCCACCATTCATTTGTATATTTACTTATTTATTTTTATTAGCTCCCACAAATAAGTGAGAACATGCAGTATTTCTCTTTCTGTGCCTGGCTTATTTCATTTAATGTAATTTTCTCTAAATCCATCCATGTTGCTGCAAATGGTAGTATTTCATTTTTTTATAGCAGAGAAGTATTCCATTGTGCAGATATACCACAGTTTCCTTATCCACTAATTCGATGGTGGGCATTTAGGCTGGTTCCAAATCTTGGCTATTGTAAATAGTGCTACTATAAACATGGGAGTACAGGTTCCCTTCAACATGCTGACTTAAACTCCTCTGGATATATACCCAGCAGTGGGATAGCTGGGTCATATGGTAGATCTATCTGTAATTGTTTGAGGAAGCTCCATACCATTTTCCATAAAGGCTGCACCATTTTGCAGTCCCACCAACAGTGTAGGAGGGTTCCTTTTTCTCTGCATCCTTGCTAGCATTTGTCATTCTCAGTTTTTTAGATATTAGTCATCCTAACGGGAGTGAGATGGTATCTCAAAGTAGTTTTGATTTGCATTTCCCAAATGCTGAATGATGTTAAGCATTTTTTTCATGTGTCTGTTGGCCATTTGTATATCTTCCTTTGAGAAATGCCTATTCAGCTCCTTTGCCCATTTTTTAAATTGGGTTATTTGGTTTTTTGCTGTAAAGTTGTTTGAGCTCCTTGTATGTTCTGGATGTTAATCCTCTGACAGACATATATTTTGTAAATATTTTCTCCCACTCTGTTGGTTGTCTTTTAACTCCGTTAATTGTTTCTTTTGCTGTGCAAGTTTTTTAATTTGATATATACCATTTGTTTATTTTCCCTTCTGTTGTCTGTGCTTTGGGGGTCATATTCATAAAGTCTGTACCCAATCCTATTTCCTGGAGCATTTCCCCCATATTTTCTTTAAGGAGTTTTAATGTTTCAGGATGTATATTTAATTCTTTCATCCATTTTGAGTTGATTTTGGTACAGGGTGAGAGATACACGTTTAGTTTCATTCTCCTACATATGAATGTACAATTTTCCCAGCACCATTTTCTGAAAAGGCAGTCTCTTCCCCAGTGTGTAGATTTAGTGCCTCTGTTGAAGGTCAGATGGTTTTAGGTATATGGATTGATATCTGGATTCTCTATTCTGTCCCATTGGTCTGCATGTCTGTTTTTATTCCAGCAAGATGCTGTTTTAGTTACTGTAGCTTTGTAGCATAGTTTAAAGTCAGGTCGTGTTATGCCTCTGCTTTTAGTTTTTTTTGCTCAGGATTGCTTTGGCTATTCATGGTCTTTTGTTCTTCCATATGAATTTTAGGATTGTTTTTTCCAATTCAGAGAAAAATGTCATTGGAATTTTGATGGGGATTGCATTGAATCTATAGATCACTTTGAGTAGTATAGACATTTTCGCAATGTTAATTCTTCTAATCCAAGAGCATGGGATATCTTTCCATCTTCTTGTTTCCTCTTTAATTTCTCTCATCAGTGGTTTCTAGTTCTCACCGTAGAGATTTTTCACATCCTTGGTTAAATTTATTCCTAAGTATTATAATTTTTGGTGGCTATTGTAAATGGGCTAGCTTTCTTGATTTCTTTTTCTACCAGTTCATTTTTAGAATATAGAAATGCTACTGATTTTTGCATTTTGATTTTCTATCCTGCAACTTTGCAGAAATCATTTATTAACTCTAAGATTCTTTTGTAGAGTCTTTAGGCTGTTCTATATATAGGATCATGTCATCTGCAAACAGGGACAGTTTGACCTCATCTTTTCCAACCTGGATTCCATTTATTTCCTTCTCTTCCCTGATTGCTCTGGCTAGTACTTCCAACTATCCTGGTGTCTGGAACAATATCAGGGAGTTTTGTTGACATTCACCTGCCTGTTGCTGCCTTGGATCCTGGGGGTCAGCAGTGGCTGGGCCCTCTCTCGGGCATAGGGACTCACCTGGTGGTCAATACATGCATATTTTTAAGTGCTGAACAAACGTCCAAGAAAGATAATGTTTTGTGATATATGAAAATTGAAATGAAATTTAGATATCTGGGTCCATAAATAAAGTTTTACTGGAACACAGCCACAACCATTCATTTATATATTGTCTATTGCTTCTTTCATGCTACAATGGTAGAATTGAGTAGTTGCAATAGAAACCATATGGTCCACCAGCATAAATTATTCGCTATCTGTCCTTTTACAGAAAATAAATTTTTTTTGCTAACCCCTGCTATAGATCACCCACACTAGAAGAAATGTGAGAGTAACAGAGGGGATGAATTTTCCACAGGACTCAAAAAACACTCGTTATCCAGTCTTCAGAGGAAAATTATATTGATTTAACAAGTGATATGAATGAAGCAAAATATTTTCATAGGTTGGCCTTTGGGATTTGTAGAAATATTAACTTTCCAATTTTAGGCATTAAACCACTGTAGGCATGTTTTACTGAGTACTATGGTTCTTACGTCAAACACTGCATAAGATAGAGCATGGGTAGAAAGAAGAAAAGACACCATATGATTCTACTCTACTGCCTGATTGCTTCTCTATCATTCATGCGAGAGTAGAATCTCTCCTTCAATATGAGCATGGTTATTACCTGGCAGTCCTATTCTCTGACTAGAAGGTAGGTACAGGGAGGAAAATGGCTAATCTGAAGCCATAAAGGAATACTTCTAGGCTCAAAGGGGAGAATTCTATCCACTTGGAGTTTAGCCTATGTTCCTTCAGCCTTTTCCCTTTCTTTCATTATGGGAATGTGACTGTGATGAATGTTTATTCTCCATGGTCTTCAGGGTTATATATTCCCATTTTAGTTACTATGTCTACTATTTTGTTGAGAAATATGCTTTAAGTTTCTTCCTTGTATTAACATCTTCGGTGTTTGTGTGTGTATACACACATACACATAGTACACACATGCATAATGTACGCATACATATAACGTGCTATTTTCATATATTTATGTGTATATGTGTCCCAATGATAGTGTCATTGCTGTAGCAACCTGATAATTGTTAGTATGATCTAATAAAATTTAGCCTTCTTATTTCATTGAAATACAATTACCAAGGGGCTTATTGATCTGTGTAAGAAAACTCCTAATTAGTATCTAAATGCCCTCACTGTAGCTAAATTTCCATCTATTAACTGTACGGATGCCAAATAATATAGAGCATAGGGGGCCAAAGCAATTTTCACTGATTGGTTCTAGCTGAATGATAGGAGATATGCAGAGCAAGTTAAACAGCCCTAGGGACTGTGTGTATTATGGCCAAGAAAGACAGAAATGTGATTCATAAATTAGGTTTATTAGATCTTGTATATGGTATAGCAAGAGAAGCATGAAAGTGATACCCTATCGCTCCCTTTTCCATTCATCCATGAATATTAGCTTTATCAATTATGCTTAGTGGTTAGCCCATGCATGAAAGAGGCATTATAAAACCTATATAATCTTACAATATAGCTGCAAAAATATAGTTAAGTGTCTGACACTCACTTATATAAACTAAACTATAATAATTCAGGGGGGAACTGACTTAGCATTCAGTGTTTCAGCCAGGATATGAGATATAAGTTTTTATAAATGTGTATATAACCATCACCATGTCATTGAATTGCAAGGAAATCCACCTTACAACATAATTTTCTTACCATCTGAGATATGTATATTTAATATTTAGTGTTTTCTTGCTTAAAAATTATTTGTAGGTTTTTACCACTTGACTTTATTTTTTCTCTCACAATTTGTCGTAGATGAGTGCTGACTTTGCTGTCTTTTCCATTAAATTCTTTAACAGTCCTTTTATCAGCCTTTCCAATGCCTAATCTTACCCCTACAGTTTAAACTCAGAGTTTCCTAAATGTTATTATTTAATTATCTCACAGTGTCTAATGCAATGCTCCCTGCATAGTGTCATCAAAATCTTACTAACTAATTAAGAGAAACAAAAGAAAATGTTAAAATTTATTTAAAGATCACACAGTGAGGGAAGTCTCTGAAAATTGCCTGTTACTTTTCCAGAGTATGAAGGGTCTTCAAAAAGTTTATGGAAGGATTCATGCTGTCTTTTAATTCAAAATTTCTATGAACTTTTGAGGTACCCTGGTATATCTGTGGGTAACAGCATGTACCTCATATTCTGAAAGATACTGACAGTAATGACTAGGGCAGACTTGAAAATTTGATCCTTATTTTGAAGCTTCTTACTTGTAAATTTAAGTTTGACACAGTTTATTAACCATTTCTCATCCTTTTTCACTATTTCTACCTTGGTCCTAGCCACCATTCTCTCTCACCTGAATTATTCTAGCAGCCTCTATAATTGTCTCTTTGCTTTCACACATTTTTTCCCCACCCTCTATTCTGAACACAGCAGCCAGAGAGATTCTATTAAAAGGAAGCCAGCAAATTCCTCTGTTCAGACCTCCAATGGCTTCTCTTCTCATTTAGAATATAACTCAAACTCCTTACAATGATCTTCAAGGTCTTCCCTTAGATTTATCAATCTGAATACACTTCTATTTAATCTCATTTCCCAATACTTTCTCCCCCACTCAAACTAGCCTCTTAGCTCTTCTCTATTAATTGTCATTCACAGATTATCACATTTTCTTTTCAAAATACCATAAAGCTGAAATACTCATGAATTACTTTTTTCTTGGTTGCCCTCTGAATAGTTTCTCTAGGACGCAACAGGTGTAAACACAGGTACCAAGGAGACCAAAAACACAGCAATGAGTTGTCTTTGTTCCCCTTCTGAAATTTTTTGCTTAAACTACAAATTATGCCAGGTTGGAATGGAGAATCAATGAGCCATTGTGAGCAGACTACACACACTGTTGGTTTTGACATTTTCTTGTCTTTTTGGTGGGCCAGAAGGGTACCATTGAAAATTACTGCTTCAGTGCTTGAAAGTGTTAATGTAGCTTCCAGAATGCTTATTATACTCCCCAGGTGTAGCTTCTGTGTTAGGAGAACCTGGCTCAGTTTGTTGGTAAAGTACACATCTGCTACAGGACAGGATAGAGACTACTGCTGATTAAAGGAGACTTCAGTAGCTCTGCTCATCAGAACATCACTATCAGAACAAGTTTACTGATTACAAAGTGCTTGAAGGTTATATTCAAAGTCCAATGTGCCTTTTATCACTCCCTCCCATGGTAATTATATGAATGTAATCAACATTATTTTATGTGATGCGCCTTTGCCCATTACTGTTAGCAGTCTTTCCATCACAGTTCACTGGATTACTACCAGTTTCCACTTCACTTTGGGCAGTCAAGTGAGGCTGACATTTCTCCCTCTTTCTAGTTAAAACCTAAAATATGGTTTTAACATACCATAATATGTTTTAAATACCACTCATCAGGAGTGGTATTAAATCAGGCACTCACAACGGATACGAGATTGTAGAGCTGCCAATGTCATTCATATTCTTCTGTCAAAATTTGTCCAAATCAGCATACCTACTTCCTTAGGTTACCAGTTTAATCGTAGTGAAGGTGAGTTGTTGTTTAGACTTATAGTTGCATATGCTGATTTAGGAATCTTCTTTACAAAGAAATGGGGGGGAGAGAGTACATTTCAAAACTTTAGGTAGCATTAAATATTTCCAAAAATAAAGAGAAGCTTTTGGTATTTTCGAAAATATTGCTTAATGAACATTAGATTCACTATAATTTTTTGTGGCTTAAAACATCACCTATTACATGAAGACAAATCTTACCTGATTTGCTTGTCCATTTCAGACTGGGGTTCTGATATTGGAAAATCATGCCAACGAGACACAAAGAGGAACAATAAGTACATTCTCATCTTTTAGTAAAGCTTTATTTCTAAATTGTAACTGAGATTTTTTCTACTTTTATAATGTTTTCTGGTGGGGCAGAGATTTTACCAGACTAATGCATTTTGAAAATGAGAGAAACATTTCCTCAATCAGTAGCTTCAGAATTTCGTCATTAAGACAAAAGTATTGCTAAGCATTTTGGATGTTTTAGAAATTACTGATTATGTTATTGATTATTCCTAAAATCCCAATAAATCTGGAGATGAAAAAAGAGGAAATAATGCTTCTTTCTTTTAATTTGGCCATTTCCCATTCAACAAAATGTGAATGATGGTGTTTTTAAGAAAATGAATTTAGAAAAGTAGGCATATTCATATAGTAGACTACAAATAATAAAACCTAATTGAAATTATTTTCTTATAAATCACTGAATTAGTACTATTCTGTACTGCTTTACAATAAGAGCATTTTTTTTTGTTTTGATCTTGATATTTTACCTCATAGAAATCCAGTGCAAACCATTACAACATAAATTGGTTATACAGATATGCAGTGTTTTGAAATCACAGCCTGAGACATCTGTTTCTCCCTAGATTTTCACATTAAAAAAAAGGCAGTGTAAGGTAACGTGTTTTAGTAGTTAGATCACAAAAGGAGTAAATAATTCTAGGTTACGTTCCTTGAACTTCTATTGATTTTAATACACCGTGTATATATTTTGCAGTTGCAAAAGGATGAATGAGTATCACATAAACGGTATTACAGTTTAAACAACAGTCTCTACACTCATTTTGATTCCACAGTGAGACATGAGATTATTAATAAACTAATTTTAATAAATATGATAAAATCCTAAAGCAAATAGAGTATCTAAGCATAATTTATTTTTAATTATAATATCACATGATAAGAACATGAATGCCAATATTTCCCAGGTAATCCATTAAAACTTAATTAAGAAATTGAGAAACACTGTCTATAAATAGCCTATAATATTTTAAAATATTATGTTATTAAATTAAAATATACCCATGGAGGGCACGGTCTCATTTTTTAGTGAACTATCAGAAATCCTTGCCTTCGATAAATTATCAACTGAACATACTTAATTTTATTAAATACATGCATACATGTTAGTGGAAGATTAATCTGTATTAAAGTATCTTTCTGAAGATTTCTATAAATCAAATATCATATGACAGATTAAGACACATACTTTACAAAATATATCATTTCTGAATATAAAAACTTCTGACAAATACTGTAATTTTTTTTTTGTAGTGAACATCTACCATGGGCTTTTATAGTAATTATACAACAATTTTCTCTCAAGGAACCACATTTTGCTACTGAGTGACCATTTCCAAATACATACAAATAACTATGTGAAAAAGATTGCAGTTCAGGAAGCTATAAAGTTGTTGCTCATTTTTTAAGGGCACATTTCAATGATTTTTCAGTTCATTATACCATTGTAGGTGACCTACAAATAATTATTCATTTTACATATATTAGATATTTTTTATACTGGTGTTGAAGAAAGATACCTTAGCTTTCTTCTTAAAAAGGATGATACTTGTATATTAGTATATATGTGGTTTAAAAGTGAGGGAGAATATTTTTTCTGAAATTAAATATTACATCTTTTGGCATTGGCCTGTAAGAACATGAGCACTTAAGAATACAAATAATTTCTTTAACATATTTTACTTATCTTGGCTTCATTTCAGTTGAAGTTGCATTGCAATTTCTGCAATTAGTGGTTATTGCTCTATTTTTTTTCCTGTCAGTGCAAGTAAGTAGTGGTTTGGTAAAATGTAGAGGATTAGACTATAAATCATCGAACCTTTGCATAGCTGAGGGACTAAAAAATCTCTAGCAGATTGTCAGGGTTGTTATCCCATAAGGCTCATAATTTCTAAAATGTTTCAGAGCTTGTGTTTAGGAATGAACATTTTTGCAAAATCGATACACTGATATTCTCTTAGTCTTCCATCAGAGTACTAAATGATCTTTGCCTTTCAGGCTTTCATGGGCTATTTGTCCATAGTGATGGAGCTAAAACCTTTAGCTAGAAAAAGAAAATGAATATATGCAGAAAGATAATCCCTCACTGCAATACTATATAAGCCAATCTTCACTGTATAAAAAAAAAAAAACCTTCACAGAAATAGTAAGTTGTCAATTTATCAGTCAAAATGCTTATAATCCCTACAGAAGCTCAATCATATACAAATCCTAATATAAAATTTTAATTCGCCTTTAAATGGCTTGAGCTTCATGACAAACATACTATCATGGGCATAACTTTCTTGAGGTTTAAAATAGCATCAATGTATTAGGTATAATCTTGCATTTATAGATGATTGATAGAGTTAATGAGAAAAATCCCAACTTATTTATAATCTTACAAGGCTGAAATACTCAGTAAACTATTTGTTCAACTTGTCAATTTAATATAAGTATGTTGTTGAAATTCCTAAGGATATAGCTTAGTTGCCTGGCAATGGATTGTGGTAAAATTCATTTAAAGTACATTGAACATGGGAAGGATGTAATTTATTTAAATCCTCCACTTATTAAATCAGGATTTGACTTTTTAAAATATTTATCTTTTTCCTGCTAATGAAATGGACTTGAAAAGAATTAGCAAAATCTCTGTAGAATTGTGACAGAGTAATTCTGATGACCATGTTGTCTCAAAGTTTTACTGATAGGACCTGAAGGCTGAATTGAGATGAATATATTTACTATTGTTTACAGGATTTGTTTTTGTTTTGATTTGTTTTCCAGAAACATATTCCGACTTAATGCTTTATAATCTTGCCAATATCTCTCTTTCCAGATAAATAATGAGATCATATATGTGCATATTTGATGGGCATATGCAGTAACAAAATGTTTACAAAGAGGCCCCTGGATCTCTTAATAAATAATTAAGGATATAGGTAATAAAAGGTAGAATTTTTTTGTGGCTTTATTATATTTACAAGTGAATTTTGAAGCACAAATATATGGTAGTTTTAAATATGTAAAAATTTAGCATCTGACTTCATGTCTTTGTTTATACCCACCTCATACTTTTTGATTTCACATTTTTTTGTTGTTGTTCTCTGTATGTAAGTTATCCACCTGCTCACAGCCATGGCAATGATTGAATCTCTTCTTCTGAGATTTCGAATCTTAAAATCTTAGGTGTGATCCTTAGCAATCTATTGTCAAGACTAAACTCATGAATTATTATTAAAAGAAATGTCTTTTAACTTAGTAAAAAGTTATTACTACACTGTTTTCTGATTAATTCAAGTACAATGGAGCTAAAAGTCAAAACAGTAGGTATGAAAATGAGTTATTTGGGAAATCCTTTATTTACATCAGATAATGTGCATGGTATGTAACCACATCTATATCGTCATGGGTTCTCAGCCCTTTCAGACCCATTATTTCTCTCACTGAATTACCAAAGGGATTCCTAGAGAAAAAGCCACCTTGTTCCTAACTTTGCAATTACCAGGAAAGATAAGCTTTAAATTAAATCTTGATGAAACTGATAATGCTCTTTCTGAAATGACAACATAGACTGCTTTTTCTCTCCTTCTGCTCTAATAAATGAATTAGTCGCAAATATGTATTTCAATGAGTTCACAGTGCCCTAGAAACTCTGTGGGATAGAAATGAATTACACCTGGTGCCTGCCCTTAGGGAGCTCATAGTCAAATTATGGGAGATAAGAAATACAGGCAGATAATTAATTGTAAATCGAGGGAGAAGCTGATTCTGAAAAGGACAGATCTATTTAGGCAGTAGAAGGATTCCTAGTGTAGCGGTGCTTGAGTGTGGTATTCAAAGATCAAGTTTAGACATCTGGGTCATCAGGCAAAAAAGTGTTTCAGAAATAAGAACTGGACTATCAAAGGCAAGAGCACAGGAAATCTCTGGTGTGCACTGATACACATCAAATAGTTCAGTTTCGTTGGGTTAAATGTATGAAATAGGATTGTTGGAAGGAAATTTGAGATGTTAGGTTTGGGTCTAGGGTGCCAGGTCAGAAGAGCTTGGTTGACATTTTCAATTTTGGGACTGGAGAATCAGAACCACACTTAAGGAAGTTTATTTTGGCAGGGGTAGCATAAAGAATCTGTCTCAACATGCTTCACTGTATTTCTAACCATTACAACTAAAGATTTACTGATAGTGGTGTGCTGGAGCTGAATAGTATCCTCTTGTGAGAGCCAATGGTGTGCATTTCTTTCTAACTCCATCTAATGATATCATGTTGGTAGCTTGAAATAGGCGGTAGTGGGAGTATTTACATCACAGACATTGGCAAATGCTACAGCACGGTGTTTTCTGCCCTTTCTGAGACTGATCGTTAAATTTTGACCAGTACACCACTGGATGGAAACATCACTATGTTAGTTTTTACTGGTGATTTTTAAGTATGTAGCCTTTAATTCTCATTAGACCTTTCAAAGTGATAGTAGACTTGAGAGAAAATAGGGATATTATCATTGTTGCTTTGTTATAAAAAAGAAATGGTAATCTACTGAACATGGAATTATAGTTCCATCCTCTAAGGAATTAAACCGCTTGAGAAATTTAAACTTTGGAAAGCACCATCAATTCCTTTGAGGAAGGTAACTAAAAATACTAAGTTGTTTGTTTTACATTAGTATTGGTATTGCTGTGGATTCTTTTTGTTTGTTGCTCCAGATATTCTGTGTTGGTTGATTCAAACAAAATAATCGCGACAGGAGTGCCAAGGGAAATAAGGACTTTTTTTTTTTTTTTTTTCTGAGACAATCAAATGAGCAGCATAAATACCTAGAGCATTACTAGAAAGACAATGCAAATATTTTGTTAAACTATTTTAGTTAAAATAGCACCATATTTATGGAAGAGACATTTACAGTCAATTTTAGCAAAACATATCCATTAGTATTAGAAATACAAAAACTTTCCTTTTAAGCTTGACACAAGGCTTTTCTCAAATATAGTTGCCTCCAGTGTACTTTCCCATGGGATTAAGTGGCCTTACCCTTGCATTTAAAACTTATACAGCTTTCCCTGTGAGCTCACAAAATGAAATTAAGATAAAACAATCAAAAAATGGAAACTACAAATATTCATCTATACATAGATGATGCGGATTTTTTGCATACATGCAGAGATGCGAAAAATAACATCTAAAGCAGAAAAAAGGGAAAGGGCAATGATTTCTTTTTTTCTTCTTTAGGGTATTGAGAGTAGTAAGATATCTTTGTAATGATATCATACATTTCAGTGGTTTTTAAACACACACTATCTCCTTTGCATGATACGTCCTCTGGTATAATGAAAGTAAAAGGATATAGAAAATGTACTAAAATGATTATAAGAATAATATTGTAATATTTCTATTTGGAAATAATTTACTTTATGTTTCACTTTTCTCTTCTTTTCTATATACCTTGAAATTTAAACAGTTTTGGTCTGTATCCTCAAGGGGTGTAACCTGTAAAAACTAAGATTCCACTCCAGTCATTCTCTTTACGTCTTCATTGATCTGTTTGGTAGATAGGAACTGAGCCAGTACCGGGCCTCTGGATTGATACAGCCTCCAGCTCTTTTTGATAATCAATATATTTAAGATGACTCTGTTCTTTATGTACTCTAATTTTGGTTCTTTGCTTAGTTGTATTTTCACTTTGACTGGGATATGATGCTATTATGCTATATGGCGAAAGCTCATATACAGCACAATGAAGCCTAAACAGAGTGTATTTATGGCTTAAATTCCAGGTTATGTATAGAGGGGTGAACAGTATTTTATATTTTGTTGTTGTTGTTTCTAACTCAGAGTGAATAGTTTCCTCCATCTTTACATCTTTCACACAGAAATTTGAAATCCATTGTGGTTAGAATACAGAGATGGATTTTGGGAAGTCTAGTTTAGGAACATGCACACAATGTATTTTCAAGCAGTGAGGTTTTAACATCCCACAAAAAAGCAAGCATTTTCCAGCTCAATGAATTGTCAAAATCAAAGTAACTATATGCACTGGAGCCACTTTGGGTTACGCACTCCTTTTATGAGTGAACCTTAACTACACGATGGAGGGCTGTATAGATGAGAAAAGGATATTTGCTGACTACATTTTTCTGGTTGGGCTAAAGGAATGTCATTCATATCGGTATCGGAAGTAGATTCTTACTAAGTTCTGTGCCATGCTTGTGAATGTATTAAAATGCAGGACTTTCATGGTTCAGAAAAAATGACTGATAGTGTAATTTACTGAGGTTTGAAGGAGATATGCCATCTTCTGACAACACATCATTTCGAAATACAAATAATTATTGCTTGCCAAGACATATGAAGCTTTTCTTTTCAAGAAAAAATGCCTTCTCTATCTTTCACCACACTTCTTTCTCACTTTGGTTATGTTCCAAGTGTCCTTTCTCTCAAATACTTATTTCTTATAACTTTGAGACTAAGGGATCTCCATTTTGCAGGATACAGCTGAAAGTAAATCAAAGAAAAAAGCTCTTCTATGGAGAACAAGATCTCTAGTTTTAATGAGTAAATGTAAGGCACATATCATTTATAAGCTGGATTATTATTTACCAAAGAATTCAAAACTTTATTGTATTAATTACCAGAAAAGAATATACCTTCATTTCACGTAGTTTCTGACCCAAACAAGTTAAATGTAGCAAGGGACTGAATTTTAAGCAAAAATTATAATTATTTTAAGTGAAAAGTAACACTTCTTTAGTTAAAATTGCTATGTGTAAAATATCCATCAAAAAATAAATTCATTCTGTGGTATTGGCAGTTCAAGATTTCACATCAAATACAGTTTTACAGGATTTTCCATGAAACTTAAGAATATCCACACAATTGGAATTTCAATTTTAGTAAGATTGAATTGATTCCAGTCAATATGGTGGAATAGATGGTACCCAGTGTCAGTCTTCCCCACAAATCAACCAATTTTCAACTATTAAAAAGCAATGACAACCAAGCTAGGGCTGCTAGAGCTCAGGGAAAGAGGAGAGACCTATGGAGTTCATGAAAGCAGGATAAGCCACAATGAAAGAAAGAAAGGACCGCTCCAACTATTTTGAGCCCCAACTATTTCAAGGCTGGCCCCGGTGAGTACACAGAGCAAGAGCTGGTAAAAGCCACTGCTGTGCCTTTCATAAGAAGTTGCTTGGAGGCTGCAGGGGAGAAGAGGGCCTTGGTGGCACCCAGGCCAGCAAGACCACTAATAGGGTTCCCATGGGCCCACATAGGAGTGAGGGGCCACAGACAACTGAAAAAAGGAGCCACAAAGAGACAGATGAGTCATCTCAAGAGACCAGAGCATGGCCCATCGAATGGGTAGTGTTTGGAGTATGGGCAGTGGGGGAGCAGGCCCAGCAGAAGAACACTGGGGCACAGCAAGGACAGCTGATCTGCCCCCACAATCAGCACAGGACCACTCAGAGGAGAGTGATCAGGAATATAGAACTGCAAGGTGTGCAGTTTGCTGAAAAGACTCAAGCCCATACCAGAGTTTCCACACAACCCAGGTGTACCAGTTCTCACAAGGCCCAGAAGTACCTATAAAGTCAGCCATTAAGACCTGAGCTGCACAAAAAGCCTTCCCCAGGGAATCAGCAGCAAAGCAACAATTTAGCTCAACAGCAAGGCTCAAGTGCTGGTCCCCACAGAAAGTTCCCCCATTTTAGAAGTAAGCAAAGGACAACAAATTAGTTCTAGTGCAGAATTTAAGTGGTGGGAATAGCAAATAATCCAACACAGAACTGAAAGAAAAAACAAAATACCCACAGATCAGAGACAAAATTTGATATTAACCAGTAAAGGTCTAATACCAGCAAAGAACACCTATGAATCCCAGAAGGACTGGAAGCCCCTCGGGCTCCATAGCCAGGAAGGGGGAGAAGACTGTGGGCTTCAGCCACACACCCCCAACATCCATATCCAACCCAGGGATGACCGCTGAGCCACTGCTGGAAACACCCTGGGCTTCCAAGCTGGGGTGGTGGCAGGCTGAGGGCTTCAGCCACATCCATCTGACATCTGCATCCAGCCCAGCAATGACTGAGCTGCTGCTGGAAGCCCCCTGGTCTCCCCTGCTGTAATGAGGGGAGTGCCACGGGCTTCGACCATGGCCTCCCCTCCTTCCTCCTCCTCCCACCTTATTTCCCTCCCCATTTTCCTCTCCCCTTCCCCCTCAACTGCTCCACAACATCTTAGAATGTAAAAAAATAATATTGATAAATAAATAAGTTTTTAAAAAACATCGAATTGAGACTTTAAAGGATTCAAATTGCATTTACAGATGGGAAAAATCCAAGATCTGCAGATAAATATTTTTTATTAAAAATAAATACATTGTCAATATTTTGTATTTACTGAAATGATTGTCTCTTTTCCTATTTTGCTATTGAAGTATTTTTCTATACTTTATTATGCAAAATTAAGTTTATCCTAGCACCAATGGTTGTTGCTGCAATTTAATTTCCAAATTTAACAAAAGATTTGGCTTGAAAATATATATATATATATACTATTGATCTATGTATATACCAATGTGTTGATGGCCCAGAAACACACATTGATTCATTTTATGTTCTTTTCATTATGTGTACAGTCTTAAGACTTACAGTTATAAAAAATAAAATTACCTTTACTTCTTAGGAAAGTTGGAATTTATACTTCAAGAGAAATATTTATAGAGCATACAACAAGATATTGAGGTAAATCGAAGGTTTGTTTTTCCATGTTGTTACACTTCTCACTGTGTAATGAAGATGCAACAAAAGGATTACTCAAAGCAACATGAATGCAATGAAAAGCCCGAAGAGACTGAACCTCAACAACTCTTCTGTCAGAAGGAGAAAACTGGGTACAGCCCCGATTCAAAATTAGCTTCTGTTTTTTATTGTAAAGACAAGGAAGTTTCACAAGAAAAATCAGTTGATTGAATCATTTCAAAAGGACACAAAGACATGGGCAGTGTGACAAAAGTTATGTACAGCTAAGTATAGCTTAAACAATGAAAACTAGTAACATCATTAAAATTAACAACGTGACATTCCAAAGTACAATTTGTGAAAAGCTAAGCTGATCAGACTGTGATCATTATCTAAAATATAACCTCTCCTTAAATGATTTAAACAAAAGTTACATTCTTTTGATTAAATATAAATATGATTGTCTCTAAAGTTTCCACCAACAAACAGCTTGCCCCACAACAAACATTTTTTCACATTTTTCCCTACAGAATTCTTTAAAATCTCTTAACAGATTGGTATGCCAACCACCCGTTAGCTCTAAAATCATTAAAGTATACAATCCCATACTTATATAGTGATTAGAGTTCATTACATGGGCTGTTGCCCACTAGCTGTGGGCTTTTGCCCCCTGGCCTAGGACTTTTGTCCCATACATATATGCATTACCTAAAAACACTATACTAAAAATCAACTGATAATCAATATATAGTTGATTAGAATTGATTAGATAGGCTTTTGCCCACTGCCTGTGGACTTTTGTCCCTTAATTGAGGACTTTTGTCCCATACATGAATTACCTAAAATCTCTATTCTAAAAATCAAATGAGAATCAAGATTTCTAACCCTCTATACCTGTATTTTATATCTTCTTATTGGTATAAATATGAAAGATGGTACAGTGATTTCCCAGCATGAAATTTATAGTTTACTGGAAGGATATTCTTATGCTCTGTTTATTTACTTAGTATTCACTATAGAATGCACTATATGTACAGCACACTTTTTAAGAGTATAGACTCTGGAGCTACACTGTTTGGTTCAGTTTTTGTTCCTTGACACTTTTCTAGGTGTATGACCTTGGACAAGTCAACTTATCATTCTGTGCCTCAGTTTCTTCATCTTTAAAAATGCAAATTTTAAGTAATATAAACTATCATATAGGGTAGTTAACTTAAGTAGCTGAAAAGTAGATTATAAACCCCTGAAGTGTGATATATATTGTAGCATGCATATCTTTATATTCCCAGTACCTAGGATAGTGCCTAACAGACATAGCAAGCAAATAATAAAGATTGTGAATGCAACTAAATATTCCATTGTATGTTGGAAGTTGATTATAATTCTCTTGTAATTTCTGGCCCAGATTACACTGGAACCCAATGTTGTACCAAGTTGGACCCAGTATGCTGGTTCACATTCCAATGCAATAAATATTTGTTGAAAGATCTCTATAGCATGGTGTCCCCTTTGTGTCTGCTTGTATCAACCCCATTAGATGGTATTCTTTTGTTGATACAATAAATATTCAAAAGTTTATTCATGTACATTTCTACAGCATGACAATTAACATTCCATAGATTCCATAGAACCAAATCATAGGTTAAGATGGATAACTAGAGGTATAGGGGGATGGACAGAAGGATAGATGAACAGATACATTATATAGAATATTGTTTGAAAACATTATTACCCATTCAATTCCAAATGCTAAACTAGTAAGATACTTTTTCCAGTTCTTGCCCTAATGTCTATGTCATTTCTAATTCTCCTGTGTTGGCTTACAATTGTCATTACCCCTTTTCACTACTGGAAAGTGGATGATTAAAATTGTTTCTAAATCTTTAATGTTAAAAGGTATTGGTATTCCAAAAGAAGAAATGTTTCTCTATGTTTGTGGTATGAAAAATGATTCAGCAATGATTTCAAATACAGTATCTTGTAAATTCCAAGCTGGTGGAAATGCAGCTTATTTATTAGTTAATTGGGTGTTTATTGTTTATGACCAGAAACAAAATATTGTGAATCATTGAGACACATGTACATGTGTAGATGACATTGATACTTCCACTGTACTAGTAACAATATAGTGAAAAATATATACATCTTAGTAATAAAGCTCCATACACCCTCACATCTTCCTTTATCTTGCTGCATGGGAAGATGTGAGGGTGTATGGAATTTCATTACCAACATTGTACAATATTGGTCTCAATAAATCTCCAAAGAATCAGATGGTTGTTGGGTAAGAGTTTCTAAACCTGAAGCATATTAAAATTTGATAAAGTGTTAGAGCTTGGGTAAATTACTATGGGCACTCGGGTTAATAACAACAACAACAAAAAAACATTTTTAATAGTGTTGAAGGCAGCACCATCCTGTGAATATACTCAAAATTAATGAATTATACTTTTTTAAAAGGTGAACTTTATGGTATGTGAATTATATCTCAATAAAGCTGGTAAAATAGTCATACAAATAGTTTTAAAAGTGTAAATGCCATTTTGAACACTTTGAATTCAACTATTATACAATATGTTTTCCTTAGTCTCCATCGAGCTCCAATAAAAGCCACCACATGCACACTGGGGAGTAATAAGGATGTAAAATTCTGTTTCCATTCTTCTTCCTATTTGCTCCTCAAATCATTCTTATCCCCTTAGTAACACAGAGTAGTCGGAATGAAGTCCCATCTCCCATTTCTTTCACTTTTGTAAACCTGCATGTTTAGCTAGTATGATCTGATCCATGGTTTGGAATTTAGATTCCTTATGATTAAAAAAACTCAAAACTTTTGAATGTTGCAGAAAAAATGAAGATAATTCTTATAAGGGTACGACTTTTAAATTATCTGTTCATGTAAGTGAGTTTTGTTGGAATGGGATGAGTATGGGTGATACTAAGTCATTGAAATGATTTGTTTTAAAAAAGGTGTAGAAGGGCCGGCCCGGTGGCGCACTGAAGAGTGCACCGCTTGGGAGCGCGGCGGCACTCCCACCGAGGGTTCGGATCCCATGTGGAGACCAGTTCCCGCTCACTGGCTGTGCGCGGTGCGGGTGCAACACCGAGGGTTGCGATCCCGTTACCAGTCAGTAAAAAAGACAAAAAGGAAAAAAATAAAATAAAATAAAAAATAAAAAAAATTAAAAAGGTGTAAAATCTTGTGCTGATCTTCAAGTCTGCATTGATTGACTTGCTATTTTAATGTATTATAAAACACAGAGGAACAAAAATCATGGTGAAGATACCATTATGTTCTGAAAAAAAATCTATTAAAAAACATTATCATATGTATAGCCCAGTTATAATTCTCTAATTCATTTCCTCTTTCTCTCTCTCTCTTTCTCTGTCAACTTACTTCTGCATTTATACTAAATGCAGTTTCTGCTAGTAGAAACTAAACTCCCAGACACACACATTCCACAAAATTTTAATTAACCTGATAAGTATAGATTTGCCTACAATTAACTTAATTCTTTTTTTTCTTTTCAAACTATAGCAAATATTTTATGCTAACAACATCAATTTTCAGATATATTCTGTATACTTGTGATATATCTGAGCTTCATCATATTTATAATCTTTATTCTCTGAAAATTTATCATTTTCCTTATAATTCCTAGCTTTTGTCTTTCTATCCAGGCTCCCTGAGGTACACACTATCAAAACTTTATGAAGTAAAAAAGTATTATTACTATTGACTTTTTGTTCGAATAAAATCCAAAAATAAATTTAAAAAATAAAGTCATTATATGTTTACTGCTGGAATCAGATACAGATATATTCCCCCACTGTGAAAAACAGATCTGTAAATATTTAGTTTATTAATAAATGTTCACTGAATGTTAAATGAATTTTTTAGTCACAGAAGTCCTTATTTCATATGTACTAAAGTTATTTATAGTACTATTTATGTATTTACATAATTAAGTTGTCATCTGAATTTAGGAAGTTATTAGAAACTAGTTTATTATCTTTCAGGTGTTTCTCAAATCTCCTGAGTGTGCTTTATTGAATTAGCAGGAGACAGTTTATATTTTATTGGCATATGAATACATGCTTTAAGTGCATCATGGGGCACAGGGCCTCAAGCCACATTAGCTCAACAGACAGCAGCATGATAATAAACCCTGGGGTGTTAACCTACTAGTTTTAAAAATAGCTGTAAATTTTACTTACAATCCAGTTTTAAAGATTTTGCAGTCTTCATAGTGGTAATTCAGAATTAGCTATCTGTACCTTCTGTAATTATAAAAAATTCCTAACATTATGATCAGGGATTTCCTGAAAATTATCAAACCCTAAGAGGTTAATTAAAATTTTTATGGCTATTATTTTTCAGATAAGAGACAGAGGAGGAACTAACACTGACATGAGAGTCCAATATCTTTTAAGTACCGTGCTAAGCATTTTCATCTGTACTTGCTACATCATTTAATTTTCAGAATAGTTAGTTGAACTCAGTTCTATTATCCCCATTTTCCAAATGAGAAAATAAAGGCTCAGAAGTAATAAGAAAGTTGGCCAAGGTCACGGAACTCATTATTAGTAGAGCCTGGGTCCATGCTCATGTACTCCTGATTCCATTTCACAGACAACCATTTAATTGAAAATGTCTAACCTTTCAACACCCAGCATTGCTATGAGGATAATTTGAAGTGTGCTAAGAGCTTATATAAATGCCTCATTAGCTGCTAAATCATTTACAAGTTGTAAATTCAGTTTAAGTTTATCTCCTTATACCTACTTTGGACCTAGAAGCAAAGCAGTGTAAATTTAACAAGGAATGGGCAAGATCAATGTTCTTGTCATTTCCAGATTTCGTAACATTTAAAAAGTCACATTATCTATTGAAGTGGCCCATGGGAATGAGATATGCCCAACTCACAGAGTTTTGTGGGAGTCCCATGAAATATTTCATATGAAAAATTTTACTTTGTCCTTCAGAGCCTCATCAGTAAGAAATTTTTACTTTATTCCATACTTAATGTAGTCAGTGCTCCTTCTCCAGAAGTTCAAGGGAGAGGTACTTGAGATTAAAAAGTAACCACAGTGTGATTTTGCATGTAACGTTTGCAGCCAAAAATGAAACAAAGTGGGACAATATTTAAAGGAATGCAGTTGCTCAAAACAAATTATCAAAGTATGTAAGTGTAAACTTTAGAGAAAAAGACTTTGCGTTTCAGTGAATATGGAATACCCATTGTGTGGGTATCAAGAGCACTTACCTGGTATCCCAAAGTGGAATTTTTAAAGTACTCATCACTTTAACTTTTACTAGAGGAAAGTAGATATGAAGAAAAAATACACCTACAGGGATATGTTGCCATGAGATATCGTGGTAAATGTGCTTCGATAAAATTTGAACTGGATTACTTGATTTTACTTTGATTTTTTTTTAACCACTACTTGATACATATTTACAGATGGCAGGGTTATTTCATTAGTATGTTTCTCTTAGAAAAAAAGTAATTTAAGAACCATCTACTGACACTCAATTTGGAATTTTATTGGTAAATAGAAAGTCAATATTAAAACATAACCAGACACTGGGGAAAGTTGCCTATAAGAGAATACTGGGATGAAAGTAAGACTGACTTCCAGTGAAGAGTATATGTGCTACTTGAAATGTTAGCAAGTATTGTATGTTATTTTTGCTGAATATATTTCTATCACAGGTGCTTTGGACTTTACGTAAGAACCATATTAGCAATTATTTAAATTGATATTCATGTATTTAGATTTAACTTTTAAAATGTGCATTTCAATTTTAAATTTTAAGCTGCTTAAATTCTTTGTTTTTTACTTATATAGAAACACGCAGTTCAATATTCTTGGTTTATATGAAAAAAAGGGTTTTTTTGTGTGTGTTTATAGAGATAACATAATTTATATTTGCTTTTATATGCATTTGTATCATTATATGGCATTTATAACTTTATGCTTCATTCTGGGCAAAGGTAGCTAGTTATGTCTTTAGGAGTAGAGTTACACTCGAATGCAATAAAATGAGTCTTTAAAACAACAAAACAAACCCTGAAGTGAGGAGAAGGGAAACATGACAGTCTATTATGCAAAAATGATTTGATTTAAGAAATCAGCCAATATTAAAGGAAAATATGAGTATCTACATGGGGGATTATTAACAGCATATTGGCACCCATAATTAAAAAGATGGTCTATGTAATCCTGTTTTGAATTAGATTGGAGGGCCAATCCCTGCTCTTTATAATGAAGCTCTTTTTTGTCCCAGCTAAGTGGGAGCTGGGAGACAGCTGGTAGTTGATAGTTGGTGTATATGTCCACTAAGTGGCACAGAAGACTGTCATAGGAGTTTTCTACATAATACGACTAAAGATAACATATACCAAAAACACTACAGCAAATCTAACAGCCTTTAAGACGGGGCATCTGACATTACTTTGACAATTGGGAATTCTGTTATCTTAACACCTTTCAGGTATTTCAAGATATCTTTCAATTTATACCAAGCTTTCATTTCATTATTGAACTGAGACTAAACGTTCCAAAACACAAATAAAATAAATGAAATAAAGAACATTAATGGTGTTTAGCTCGGTTATCAAAATGCCATCATGGTATAATTTTTGCAAATTGGTTTTTCAGTTCTGAATTTACATTCTGTTTGCCATGTGTTCAATTTGAACTTATATAGAATGGCTTGTTTTTATAAAGTAATATCATTCATATATTTTGAGGACAAGATTTATTGCTTATCTTTATAGATGAGTGACTTGATGAGTAAACCAGTACTCTTTAGAGAACAGCCATTTTGCTCCTCATATGGTCAAGTCAATTCTGAGGCCAGTTATTTTGCCATTATAATTGAAATTATTTATTTAGCTCATGATGATAATAGATTTTTTCACAACCACATAAAATAAAATTTCAAATTCTACATAATCTGCCTTTAATTCCTCCCCTAGCCATGCTCCTCTTCTCACTTCAGTGTCTCAGATACTCAAACCTTGGAACACAGCCTTTGAGTGCTCTGTTTCTGCTTCTGTTAGGCCTACTCATTGGCAATTCAGTCCTCTAGGGCCTCACGACTAATGGAGATAGTCACGTGGTTGGATGTATTAAAATTAGCTAAGATATCTACCTTTCTGTTTTTATTAGTGCAATTAATGCCTAAATGAGGAAGGGCTGGTGTTGGGAGATGGCATGGGCTCTAGAAACTATTTCTGGAGTATATTGTATAAATCAGCCTGTATGGGCCATCAGAGGTTGCAAATGCAAATGCATACCTAAGAGATTTGCTAGACTGCAAATCAATCACATACACATAAAAACATATGTGCCTGTATGTGTGTGTTTAATTTTCAAATAAATTGTGTCTAGTTTCTATATACAAGTACAGGTCACAGTGTTTAGACAATGAGTACAGCCAAATTGTCATGTGATCATAAAACAATCCTTTATAAAAAAAAATTGTAGACCAACTAAGACATATTATACTTAGTCATTGATATTGATCTCATATTTCATATTCAAGTGCACTAATATACGTATGTTTATGTTGATAAATGCTGATCAGAATTCAGATTTACAGCAAAAAACCCACAACTTAAAAAATATTCAGTTTCAAAATATTGGTATTTATTTCAATGCTATATTTTTTTCTCTGTTTTATAACCTTTAGAAATTATGGTGGGTAATTGAATATGATATCATGGTTCAAAGCATAGATTCATCTCTTGTCTGAATGGTTTACATTGGTCATTAACAGTGATGGGCTCTTGGAGGCATAAGGCAAATATATGATCCTAAGTGTTTCTAAAAAATAAAAATCAAAAGCCTTGAATTAGGTTTAGGATGTAAGTTAAACTTCAGCTTGTAATATGGTACCTCTTTAGAGCTATTAAAAGCTATTAAAGGGCCGAGCCCGTGGCGCACTCGGGAGAGTGCGGAGCTGGGAGTGCAGCAGCGCTCCCGCCGTGGGTTCGGATCCTATGTAGGGATGACCGGTGCGCTCACAGCGCTCACTGGCTGAGCACGGTGCGGCCAGTCTCAAAAAAAAAAAAAAAAGCTATTAAAATGCTGATTCTATGTGTATAATAAACATGTGGCCATATGACATGAGTGTATTAGTTTTGTGCTTAAAAGCAAAATGTCTGAGTTAAAGTTCCAAATAATATATAAACATAGTAGGAATTTGATACATGCTTCTTGAAAATAAATATTGTGTGCCAGAAAATCTAATTATAATAATGAAATGACCTCATATTTTACAGGACTTTCTCGTATATTATGTTATTTGATCCTCACAACCCTGTGAGTTAGGTAAGGCAGGGTTTATTAATTTCCACTGAAAGATGAGAAAACTGAAATTCAAGGAGGCATTTGACTTCTCTAGGATGCAAATTTAGGTCTCGTGATATTTTCAGTATACCTCGTTGCTTCTGAGTGTTCAGAATCTCTTTTTCATCTAATGGAGGGTAAGGAACAATTGTAAGAGGTCTGTATATCCTTGCAATATGTGTAGTATGAAGGCTTGGCAGTGAGACTGAGGCTTATATTTGTCAAATTAATTCTAAGCCAAAGGAATTCCAGCAACTAAGTGTCCTATCTTGGTTCCTTATATATTTTCAACATGCAAAAAAATATGTAAATGTCACATTTGGAAGAAAATGTATACCTATATTATACCTGCATGAAAGATGGTGTGACACATTGGTTTTTATGATGGGGAGCCAAACCGGACTTTTGATCCTAGAATTACAATCCTGTAGTTTAGATCTCTTCAACGTGATAATTTTGTAGCTGCAAGCTTGGGGATAGTCACCACTTAACACTTCTGCTTACTTTTTTCGCAAGTATTTAATGTCCATTTACTTTTTACTTAAAAAACATTATACAAGTATGTATATATATATTCGAGCCACAGCTACGTGCATCTTCTCTGCTTGCATATGCAGTGTGATATGTACAACTAATTGAATATGTAAGTGCTTTCCTTGATCCAATTAGGCCCTTCTGTTTTATTCATAGGTACAGATTGTTGCAAACACTAAAATTGCATCCATGAGAAAAAGTTTGCTTCGTGGATTACTAATTACTTGGCACTTAGAGACAATTTCATCCATAATCTGATTAACTACCGATTTAAAAATACTGAAAAAAAGTGATTTAAAATAAAAAATTCTGCTTTTATTATGTTCAGAGTGTCATAAAGTAAAATAAAAAGAATTCACTATGGAATAGTACAGTTTCCCTAAGTTGCAGATGACTTTATAATTTTGTGTCATTTTAGTTATAAACTTTTTGTAGGGACTATTACCATACACTCTATTTTTTGTACTTTAAAAAATCTAACTTTATAGATATATAATTTACATGCAGTTCAATGCACTAATTTTGATTCTACAGTTTGACATGTTCAGTCAAATGTACATACTCATGTAAGCCCCACGATAATCAAGGTATGAAACATTCCCATCAAATCAAATAGCTCCGTCCTGTCACTTTGTATTCAATTTTTTTTTCTTCCTTGTCTCAGGCAACTAGTGATCTGCTTTCTGCACTATCGGTTAGTTTTGCCTATTCTAAAATTTTGTATAAGTTGAATTGCACAGTAATTATAAGTTTGTGATTGCATGATAACTAAGGGACTTATTAGTTCTTAATTGAACTGTGAGGTAATGTTTATAAAGGAAAATTACTCTCGAGGTTCAGTCATAATATGAAATCCTAATAGCAGAGGATGTTTGACTTCATAAATTGCATTTTTAGGCAGTCTATTATGGAATTCTAGTACCACTACTCTATAACAAAGACTGACGATTTTAGGTAAAGTACCTGTCTATCTAAACCTCCAAACTGAGTTAACTTTCAGTGTTCTGCTTTATGGTTTAAGACTGCAGCATAAAGACATCCACTATAGACAGCCAAGGATCACTTCAAGGTATTAAGGGATAAAAGTTATTTTTATAGCTCCTATATTTGTGGATACACATAATTACCAGAATTGAAACATTATGAGTATACTATGTATTCAATTTTCAGGAGCTCTACTACACATTGTTTGATATAGACATAGTTATTATCAAATGCAGATGCTATCCTAGAAGATGTGGAGGAGAATTACTAAGTATGAAATTTCTCAAAAGGATTAAGTTTGACCTGAAGAAGAAATGGTAAATCTTAGACATTCTAAAGGTCTGTGGAATAGATACTTTTCCCCCCCACTAAATGTATCAAGAATATCATGACTGATAATAAATATGCTATGTATATTTGTGCTTATAAAGTCTTTCTTCAAAGCCACCTATTTTTTTCTTGCATTCAATTAATGTATTAGAATGTATTGGCAATCCTTAAAATGAAAAATATTATGAAGCACTTAAATTGTCTTCTGTAGTTAGAAACACATTATTATTTTAAGTAAAAGGCAATCATTCAATCCAGCTAATTCAGCTTTGCCTTCTCAGAGCAAATAGCTTAAGTCCTTAATTGCAAATTATTGAAGAACACATTTAATGCTTCTTAATTCTGGCTGAACATTAGAATCACCTACAGCTGTTAGAAAATACTGATGCCCAGGCCCCACAGCCAGATATTCTGATTTGTGAATCTGCGGTGGATGCAGTCATTGGTATTTTTTCAAAAGCTAGCTAGGTTATTCAGATGTGTAGCTGGAGTTGAGAGACAGTGGGCTAGATCTCTAGCTCCCCTTAAGTTTTGTGATCCCAAGTTTCTTATGGTAGTCAGGAAAAAGTGTCTTAATTTGTTATATATTTAAAAAGAAAAACGTTAGAGGATAGAAGGGAGTCTATGCTTGGTACTTGCCTTCATGACTACTGTCTCTGTGTCTGCAACAGTGATCCTCAGCTTTAGCTACATAACAGAATTAATTTCCTGGATGCATTAAAAGATACTGATGATCTCTAGGTCATTCTAATATTCAGCCACAGTTGAGAATCCCAGATCTAGTCATTAGGACAAACCCCAATGGTCTTTCTTTTGTCACTTTGGTGGGTTTAGAGTAAAACCCAGAGAAAGTAATTCATAACCCTCATGCCTTAGATCTCTTGTTCTATAACATTAAATGAAGAATAATAGACAAATTCAGAAGACCTGAATCCACTTGAGCTTTGACAATTAATTTAGCTTTTCCTAAATTCAGTCTCTTCATATTTTTTTCACATCAGAAAGAAGAAATAATCTTGATGTGACAGAAAATCTTAAATATTTCCTAAAATGTTGTTGAAGTATTTGTATTATTTATCACATGACATTTTAGACTAATTTAGAAAATATTTGGTAGAAAGGAAACAACCTAAGATGAATCATGTTGTTTGGAAACAGTAATTAGGCATTGATGCCTCTCAAAAGCCATGATTTTAGTCCTAGTTCCATCATTTACCATATCCTTGAACCATTCACTCAACCTCTCCAGTGTTCTTATGTTTTGAGGGATAAAATAATAACCTATTCTGCCTCCTTTAGGAGTTTGTTCTTACCATTAAATTCAATTATGTATGAAAAAGTATATAAGCATATCTATGTCATATTATTATCAGACAAAACTGGAACATACTAGGACTAATGCTCTCCCCCTTATCTTAACCAGAGGACCCTATCTGAGCATTTACTTAAAAAGAAGAAAAACTTAATTTACTTAAAATTGCTGATGATTAACTCAATTCCATAACTGATACATTTAACTTAGTATATACCTGCCCTGAAAAAGTAAAATCAGTAAAAATTTATGTAAGCTTACTGTTCTTAGAAAAGTCCATTGGACTCAATTTCATCTAATATCATCCATGTGATTGTCTTTATCAGTCATTCTTCCATGGAATAGAAGTTGTTTTTTTAATGCTAATAAGTACATTGCTAATATAGACCTAGCTGCCTTTGCTGTGAATCAAACTTGTTTTCTTTTTCAAGCATTATAAAGGTAATACTTACTTTAGCCACCATTTAACTGTTCAGTGATTGAACCTATAAAGGCATATTAAGACTATAGATGCTTAAATCTCCATATTTATTTAAAATCAATTTCTAATGCATACAGTTTAAAAACTAAGTTTACAGTGTCTAAGAAGACTGACAGCTGTAGATAACAGAGTGACATGAACAATTGCCTTATATACGGTCAGACATGCCTAAGGACAATGGTTTATAAAATTTGCAAAGCCCAGTTTATTATAAATTTTCAGGGCTCAAATGTGCTTTGGCTTTTCAGAATATGGTCATTGATATGAGATAAATTATCAGAACTTTTTCAGAAATAAAATTTAGGCCATACAAAAGTGATAATATAGGACCAGATAGACTGTCCACTGAGATCAGCAAAGGTGGCAATATTCTTCTTGAATAAAAGTGTGTAACATGCTCTTTTTTACTTTGATCCTATGCTGAAAAAATGAGGCAGACATTTCTCATTTCATATCAAGCACAATGAGTGAAAACTGGAAAGCCAATTGGTAAAAGGAGTGAGAATAAAATAGGATATCTTACCATGTTTTACCCACCTTACCTACTTTTTATTTTCTACATATCTGAAGAATAGTCATAGAGAAACCCAGAGGCAATGGAAGGGCAATCTACCTGTCTGTGTGAACATATGCAGGACAGATTATGAGATTAGAAGGCATCTGATCATCATTCTCAGTGGGGTCAGCTTTTCAGGTGTAGTAGGAGTCTAGATGAGGTATGTAGACTCAGTAATGATGGAATAGTTAGTCAAGATCTTTCAAGAAAGGTGAGAGTGGTCTGTTTTTGTACAGAAAAACAGTTGGATGACTAGAGTATTGGGAGGTTGTACCCATTTTGGAATTGTGGCAGGTGAGTGTGATGTACACTAATCCAGCTGGGGAAGAAGCAGGCTATAAACATATATGGGACAATGCTAAGGTGTTGTTCCATGTGCTCCATGTATGTATAACGCAATACAATTTGATAGTCACTGATGTCATTTATTTTATTTTCTTATGATGAATCATTTACACCTGTTCTTTCAAAGATGCTTTATTTCCATTAGATATATTTCTTTAAGCTGGATTTTATAACAATATGAATTAGAATTACCAAGAGAGCATGTCAAAAGTAAAATGCTGATTCAGATGGCTCTTGGATCCACAACAAGAAACTTCTACCTCTTTGATTCTTTTTTACCACAGTGCTACTTTGTATAAATCTTCTTCTCTTGTTATGATGTGAATGTAATACTTCTGTAATGAAAGACATTTTCAAATCAAACTATGATATTGGACACTGGAAAAAAATATAAATGATGGCAATTTTTTATGTATTTCAATAAAATGAAGTTAAAATGAGGCAGACTAAAGGATAGAATTTAGTTTCAGATAGAATGTAAACCTTGTGTTAGAAAAAAGTGATATTTTCAGGAAATTTTAATGCACTTATTTATGCTTGAAACTGAAAAGGAAATACAAACCTCCATGTTTCCTGTTGTACACACGATCTACTTTTAAAAACTATAAATGCATTAGCATAACTTTAATAATAGAATTCTTTTCCTGGTGTGCTCCAGTCCTCATTCTCCAATGCCTGTAGATCTTTATGTTATTTGTAAAAAATTGTTCTATTTATTCACCTATTGATCACTCAATTTAGTTTATTGGAAAACATATCTTTGTGTGAAACTGCAGTTATAGAGACATAAATCAGGGATGGAAACGATACAATAGATCATCCATTCTATTTCTAAACAGTCGATATTTTTTTCATATAATGCACCTTTGAGAATTTTTCCTATCCAATATTTAATTTCATGAGTAATGAATCATCTATTAATTTGGAAGGGTATTCATTCCAGCTAAAATCTTCATTTTATTTTCTGTATTTAAAAAAGTTACTTTTCTTTCCTTCTTCCTTATTTTCCTCTCTTAATATTGTTCCATCATTCATAATTCTATTTTCCCTGGGGTTAAAAGCAACATGTGTGTGACATCACAGTCACAGAACTTACCCACATTAGTAGCCTTTCCCAATCCTGTCTCTGCAACTGCCCACCCAAAAGGTATAGGGCTTGGGGATAAAAATCAATATAAGTAATGAAGCAAAACATAGTTGCACAATATTTGTGTGGGGACACTTTCATAGTTGGTAGTAATTACACAGACCAATTATGACTCCGGATTCAAAGTTACTTGAAATGCTTTTTCTAGTTTGTACCTAGGTTTCATAGAGGCATAAATTGGAATTACATAATAACCAGCCATGTTATTTCCATAGCTAAGTAGGTCTCAAACTTTGTTTTCAGAAATATCACCTGAGACTCTTGATAGCATGTTGATTTCAAGGCTCCATACACAGAAACAGTAATTTGGCAGGTCAGAGGTAAAGTTCAGGAAACTGCATTGCCAAATTGGATGAAGCTGGCTCTTGGACTTGGATCTGAGAGGCACTAATTTAGGTTATGCCTACTCTGAGCAAATATCTTGCATGGGATTTCTATTGAATGAACAAATTGTATTCACCTCTGTGGGATATTGGTGCCACAATGTTAATAAACTGTGTGTTGAATTGAAACAAAGCAACAGAATAAACTTTCATAAGGTGACCCAGACTAGATATTACTTTAAAGATTTTTCTAAAATAGATTATTTGAGAAAACTTTGTTCAAGGATATTTTATTTTTCTTGGTCTTAAAGTTTACGTTCTAGGGTCATCCTGCTTCTTCAAAAAAAGTCATGTAGATCCGTGAAACACACTTGTAAGAACTGAAGAAGTTTGAAGCACATTTTTCATCTGATCTAATCCTCACAAAAAATTCAGTGAGATTCCTCATTTCACAAATAGGGAATTTGAGCTTTAGTATGATAAATTTCCCCAATATGTGCACTTAGTAAACACAAATCCACTTTGAACCATGACTCTCTTGCTTTTCACTATACTAGGCACTAGTGTGCAAAAGGCATTGAGGATAATAATCAGAGGCTGTGGGAAGGTGTGTGTTACTTCTTGTTGGTATGCCCTGACTTTTTATGGGCATGAGAGAATAGTAAGACTTCAGTGAAAATTCAGCTGCACTGTCCTTGAGACTGCTACTACTTATCTGAATGGGCACAGGAGATGCTAGAGATACTTGGTGGTAAAATATGAAGAGAAAGAAAGTCTGCCTAAAAAAAATTTTAGCCTCTAGCCCAAACATTGTTCCAATGACAGCAGGTTTATGGTCTCTAAAAAAGGTCATGCATCATTTTACTTGAATTCTTTTTCTAACATTTTCCCTGTCTCAGAGAAAAGCCAATGAAAGACCACAGCAATTGTTTGTAATTGCCATGATCAAATGAAGATGAGCCAAACTTAGAGATCATTCCTAGTGCAATGTACTGAAAAGCCAACGTTTATCACCCAGAAAGAGAAGCAAAGGACTCAGCTATAGTTTGTTCTGGAAGGTTTCCAGTAAGGGCTGTGATTAATTAAGCAGTTTCTCTGTTGGATTTTACTGAGACAAACTTTGATGTTCACAGTGTGGAACAGACGTGTTAAAGGGTTGGAAAAGAATTGGTATCATAAAGGCAGAATTACACTAAAAGGGATAAAAAACTGAAGCCCCATAGCCTTTGTGGGACTGAGGGTTCCCTCATCAAATATGTAAAATCCTCAAGTTACATTATTTCAGTAAAACCCAAATTGAGTCATTTATTTTTATCGGCACTTGGCTTTTTTGTTTCCTGCCAGCTAACACAATATTCTGAGCTAAATACATAAATACAATAAAATTGACATCTACCCAGCTGGGTTTACTCAAAATTTCCAGATCCTCAGTTTTTATTTTCTGGCACCAAAAATATACAAAAACCTTTCTTTGTACATTCAAGTGATCTCTTAGACACTAAGTTAGATCTAGCATACTAGAAGTATATGCTAAAAATCATTAGAGAGGAATGTGCTTATTTGATAAACAAAGCTCTTTTCATTTGAAATATTGGAATTAATTTCAGGAAATGCGTTTGAGTTCCAAAATACTGATGTTCGATGAAACAGGCTTATCATCTTTCATTCCTCTTGCTAACATACCTTTTTACACACATTCATACAATAAGACTATTCAGCATCTACCGTGGGTTAAGCATTGTGCTAGGTGCAAGGAAGTAATGGTGAGCAAGACAAAAATGGTATTGGCTCTCGACAGAACTTATATATAATCTTGGAAACCTTTTCAGGAATCTTCACAAGAGCCCTTCTCTGACATCTATTGCTAGTTACATATTACTAGTATTTTGGCCAGAAAACTATTATCCTAGCATGTAACTTTGGTGAATTTACACATATCTTAACTCATCAGCAGTCTTTCCACATGTATAAAATTAAATTCTAATTACTGTAAATTTAAATCATAATCTGGTACCTTTGAAGACAAAGAGGTGAGCCAGCCCCACAATCATACTAAACGTTGTGCATAATCCATGCATTATTTCCATAGCCTTGACAGGACACCTGGAACATAGTAGGCAATAGTGCATACATGCTGCATGAACAGAGGACAGCACTGTGCAGTTGAAGGAACACCTATGCATACATAAAGAAATATTAATTCTAGCTTTAACTCTGTTGTTGAATCACAATGTGGTGCGTGCAAAATTGTTTCCACTTCATGGACTTCAGTTTCCTTAACTGTAAAATCCAGTTAGTTGATTTCATGAAATTTGTTTCCCTCTAGCTCCACCAGTATATAACCGTGCAGTACTAAGATTATCATTTTGAAAATATTTGAATTAAGGTACTTCTGATTTCTTCCATAGCGGGCCTTATTCCTGTGGGCTGCTTATAGTAAATATTTCAAAAAACAAAAAGGCAGGCAGGAAGGAAGGGAAAAAGGGAGGGAAGGAAAAAAAGAAGGAAGGAAGGAGGGAAGGAAGGAGGAAAGGAGGGAAGGAGGAAGGAAGGTAAGAAAAGGAGACATCAAGTAAAAGCAAACTCATCACATAAATCCTATTTTAGTATGCAGTACATAAACTCCTTTAAAGAAACATACACGGGTATTTATGTGATAGTTTCTTGAGGTAACTTGAAGCTCAGTTCTAAATCCTTCCAGTTTGGCAAATTTAGGAATAGCTTTATTTCTGTTAGGACTTTGGACCTCCAAAGCCTTAAGTGAATATTTTCACAATTTTTTCATTATAGTAATAAAAAGGTTAAGTTGTTATTTATGATTGTATTTAAACTGTCAAATCTTGAATGCCTCAGTAGGGAAAATGAATGCTTTATAAATATTATTATTACTGTTAGCATCAGCACTATGTTGGTTCCTGGAAACAAAGTAGAGTAGTGTTTCCCTGTGGACTCAATAGATTATTAGAACTATTTTGGCTCTTTCCTGTACACTTTTTCTTTAAAATTTAATATTCTCATCTGATGCTTGAGTAGAAATATATATATATATTGCTATGCTACTATCTTAATTTATTTTAACTTTGAAATACGTATAGTCAGTCATGAATAAATTTGTCTCCTTATTTACCGAAAATTGAACTTTCGGGTCTTTTTTTTTTTTTCTTTTGTTTTAAAATTAAGATACTGGAAGACTTGACATCTTTACAATATTTCAGTTTAAGCATTCCAAAGGATCTGCTCAAGTTGCAAAATATTGATAAAATGTTTTATCTAATGTAATTAAATCCCAATAGTACAGAAAGCTTAAATCCTTCTTCATTTTTCTTCTTCATTTTTTACTTGTACAGAAAATATGTGCATCTTAGACAACTTTTGATCCACATTTTGAAATTCAACATTAGATATGTGTATACAAATGTCGATTTAGGTGAATTTTCTTAAAACATGCTTATATTTGTAGGAGGTACCATCTTCAAGTTGTTTTACGGGTGCTAATGAGTGATTCTTAGGATTTTTGGCAGAATGAGAGCAGTTATAAAAAAGAAACAAAACCGTCTGTATAGCATGGTACCACTCTCTCGATTAACAGCACTCAACATTAAAACTTTTCCTCAGCTGAGCAGCTGACTATGCTAATTCTTCAGAGCTGTGTTAAGCCTTACTCATTTATTTTTCCTAAGCCTACTTGCCAGGAATAGCATGAGAAAATGAAAAATTTCAAGGTCAGTGAAAATGAGATCACATGACTGCTTCATTGGTATTGCTACTCAGTGTATTCTTGCATGTTTATTTCTCTGGAGATCTTGGCCTGATTCTCTTTCATGATTTTGTACACATAAACATATACACACCCTCACACACACACCTATGCAGAACTATTTTGGATATCCATCTATCTAAGTATTTATTTTTTGACTTTCTAAGTTATGAGACCAAGATATCTGTCTTTCCTCAGAACCGAGAACAGTATTTGGTACACAGTAGGTGCTTAAAAAATAGAGTTGATCCTCTTTATTTGAAAATTTTGTATTTGCAAATATGCTTACTCACTAAAATTTATTTGTAACATCAAAATCAATACTTGTGGTGCCTTCACGGTCATTCTTGGACATGGGCAGAGTGGCAACATATGTGAGTTGCCTCATGTGTAGGTTTCCAGCTGAGGTCCATCAAGGCCCCGTGTTTCAGCTCTAATACAGAAATGACCAGAAGATGGAGACAGCAGGAACAGTGTAGTGTAATGCAATGTAATACTGGGAGCCCCTTGAATGGGATTTAAATACCAACTCTTCTGTCTGTTAGTGGGGTGTCCTCAGGCAAGTCACTTAAAACTTATGAACATCATTTTCTCTTTTGTGAAGAAAATAGAATCAACCCGGAAGAGTTGTTTTTGGGGTTTAAGATGATAATCTATGTGAGATATGTATATATGCACATATTTCCCCTAGGAACAATGCTTTAATATTGGCTAATTCAGTGTTCAAAGCTACTTTATAGAACATAACTACTGCAAATAACAATAGCTGACTTCATTTGCTGAATAAAGGAATGAATCACTGATTCAGAAACTGTGATTCATATTATTTATTGCATTACTATTTTATACGAATAGATGATCATTATTGCTCAATGATTTTCCAGAGGATGCTGTAGTAGAAAGCATAACACCCCCACCACCCCAAGGATTTTCACATTTTTACCTCCTCTGTGAATATGTTAGATTCCATGGCAAAGGAAGACTGTGGTTGCAGATAAAATTATGTTTGCTATTCAGCTGACCTTAAAGTAAAGAGATTTACTTGGATTATCCTGGGGGGCCCAATGTAGTCACAAGGGTCCTGAAAAGTAGAAGGAGGCAGAAGAGGGAGAACCAGAAGGATGGCAGTGTGACAAAGACTTGGCCCAACACTGCTGACTCTGAAGATGCAAAGGGATCATGATTCAAAGAATACGGGTGGCCTCTAGAAGCTGCAAAAGGCAGGAAAATAGATTCTCCCCTAAAGTCTTCAGAAAGAAATGCAGCCTTTCTGATACACTGATTTCATCCCAGTGACCCATTTCAGATTTCCAACCTCCAGAAGTGTAAGCTAAAAAATTTGCATTGTTTTAAGCTACTAAGTTTATGGTAATTTGTTGCAGTAGCAATAGAATACAGATGTCTTCAAATCATACTTATTTATTTTTTTGCTGTTGTCACTGTTGTTTTAGTCATAATATATAAAATTAATATGGTACTAAAAAAGTCAAACAAAAACAACATTTTAACTGAAAAAATTTCCCCTTCAATATCATTTGTCATCATGGGGTAAAAAAAGGCTGGAAATGACAACACAGATTAGAAATTTCAGTAGGAGCAAACTATTGGACACAGAAGAGGATTTACCTTGATACTGTCTGTAGGGGAGGCAAAATTTTACCTCTGACCTCTTAGGGTTTTTCAGCTGGACCTGAGAATTAAACTGACATAAAACAGATCAACAGTAGAAAAATAAAAATAATTTGTTTAATACAAGCTGTACTTGACGTGGGAGCCTTCCTAAGGAAATGAAGAGACAAAGACATAGAGTTAAACACATATATTGAATTGGACAAAGAGCAGTACATTGTGAAAATGTGACAAGACAAAGGGGCTTGGGCTAGGGCTGTTAATTGGATGTAGAAATGACCAAGAAGATAAAGGTTAGTTTAACAAGGTTTGTTTGTACAGATTACCCTGGGCCTCAATTTCCTGTCCTTGTTGGTAAGAATGTTACTTGCCTTCCAGTGTAGGGAGGACATCTTTCAAATGGGAATTTGATCTCCTGCTTTTAAGTAATAGAATGAAGGCCAGAGTGATCTTTTCACACCTGCTGTTTTCAAGTGACTTTAGCTCAAAATAATTCATATGTCAAAGTGGCATATTTTGGAGTTGTGTGTTCTGAACTCCTTTAATACCAATAAAATGCACACCACTCATTTCAAATCCCAAATGGAGTTGGGTCTTCTACAAATGTGTCAAATGTGTAATATGATTTTGTAAAATTGCAAAAATAATATTAGCAAAATTATAGTACTAAGATACTAAAGAGTGCCCCTCATATAATATAATTTTCAGAGCCCAGAAAACCTAGATCCACCCCTAGAAACTTACTTAGAGAGAGATAAATAGAATCAGACTCCCCAAAATGTCAGCAAAATGGAACACCTGTGACTCACGTACACTTGTACATGTTTTTGTCCCCAAACACATTTTCTATTGAGGGAGGTTCATATGACAATGATACATGAGGAGTGAGGCAGAGATAGGGAACTGGTATCAAATACATAATTCATCTATTGTAGATCAATTAAGCACTTACTATGTGGCTAATCACTGTGGCTACAAGAGAGATCTGTGACTTACTTCAATTTCACTAATAACATGCAGTCTAATGGGGAAGATGAAATTCACACAGACACATGATCGTTATTATGATGTAATATATAATTAAGCACCAATTAATAAGACACTGGAAATTAGAGAATAGAATAATACAGTAAAGCTTTAGCTGAGCCAATAAGACACACACGCACAAAGGCACACACTCATACACATATGCACTCATACACACACACACAGAACTGGATGTTGGCTTCATAAAATAGGTGAGACCTGGACTTGGTCTCAAGATGGCTATTTAATTTGCAGTAGCGGCTCAAATAATGGCACAATAGACAAAAAAAATGTTTTATGAATATTATATAGAATGGCTATATTAGAAAAAATTAAAGTGCCTAACAGGCTGAGTGCTTTACATCATTTAGTTCAATCTATCTTTGTAACAATCTTCTGAGTTGGGTACTCTTTATCATGTTTATTTTACCGATGGGGAAACTGAGACTTAGAATGGTTTAACAACTTTCTCAATGTCACAGATCTATTATGTGACAAAGCCAGAACTGAAAACCAGGCCTATCTGGTTCCACAGTCTGTACTTTTACAAGCTCAAGGAGTTGGGATGTGGAGAAAAAGTAAGATTGGATAAGTTTCAAACACTTAACAAGCTTTAGTTTATAGGTACACAAACTTCCATATGAAACATATATGTGCATATATACACATCTAACCTTTGAGAACTTACTATTTCTTCAACAGATTAAACTAACACTCTCCAGGAGGCTTCCATATTTCTTTGACATAACTATGTAAATTGCTGAAGTACATCTAAAATTATTTCTGAGTGTCACTGGAAATGAAGTTAATGGCATGATAGGCTTTGCTCTTGTTGTCACAGAGATAATATGGAGTATTTCAAAATATGTGATATGATAAGATAGTTGTATTATTTTAAATACTTTCTAACTCATACTAAAAGGACGATGAGTGTGTTTCTTTAAGAAGCAAGGAAATGTCAATCGGTGATGCTTAAAGCAAATAGGCAGATGACTTGAATTGGGGTCATTTCATTGTATGTGAAAGCTAGTACGTACCAAGCAGCTTACAGAAATCCAAAGCATTATTTAAGAATCAAGAATTAAATAGGGAATGCTTCTGAACAGTATATCAAATTTTGTTAAGTTTGTTATTAATTTCAGAGGCATTAACAGGTAATGGCATGTACTATCAATCTCAGGTAGAAAATAACTGGAGGAAAACATGTATTTTGACAATAAGCAGCTTCTCTTGGCCTTCTAACTTTTGCTTTATTCACTTTAAACTAAGTAAGTGTTAATTCCACAAATATTCAAATTTTAGTAACACAATTATTGCAGGGTTGAAAGAAGATGCAGTGGAATTTTATAAATATATTCCAAATATATAATTGTGAATATATAAAGTTTGATGTGTGATGAATTTGAGCTCGCCAAATAAGTAAAGGAAATAAGTATATTAGATATCAGAAGTTGTATCAATCTGTGGGAGCACTAGGGTTACTTTGTAAATAAAGAAATTTGCTTTCAATTTTCTGTGTATTTCCATGTGATAGGAAATGGCTTTGGAAAAACAAATCCTTATGGTTAAGTTGTTTTAAATCAATACATTTACTACCAAAATTAAGCAAATACAACTGCTATATTTAAGAAAGGTAATTGGTATGCACCATCAAGATTGGCTAATTTCAGAATAATCTAAACAACCAGTGTTGTCTCTTGATTTTAGAATTGGGACACTTGTTCCCTAGCACAGCCATAGTTTCTAACTAGTGTGACCTTAGAAAATGTACTTCTTACTTCTAGTAACCTCATTTCCTTATTTATAGAGTGAGGTGGTCGATTTGATTTTTATCCAGTGTATTTCTATCTCTAAAATTCTAAAATCCTTTGATTTTGTTGATATTGGCTGATACCAAGTAATTGCACATTTGTGATAAAACTGTAAAATGCAGTTGGCTATGTTTGAAAAGTAAAGTGGATATATTGAGTTCTTATGTGTTGGTAAAAGCTGATACTTTTCTCAGATATTTAATGTTCATAGAAATTATGTACTAATGATTACAAGAAGAAATGAGGGGGGAAATAATAGAGATTATTCACTGTTTAAAATATTCAGTCTTGAAATGCTAAGTTTCATGATAACACTTTATATTACTAAGTTTAGAGGAATACAGATTTAAAACCTGTATCATGTCAGAACCACAGCACTGCTTAGATGGCAGGCCCCTAGTTATGATTGAAGGTTAGATCATATTAGCACTAGGAATGATCACAGTTAACACTATAATACTGTGAAATTAGAAATGAGTATCTTGTCAGGGACAATACATTTTTCTAGGAAATATATGGTTGGATGGAACTGTGTCAGAGCAGACAAGAGTCACCAGAAATTTATGTAATGCACGCAATTCTTTAGCTTACTAAAGTGCTCACAGTGCTGACACTGTGTCTCATGAAACCCCTACTGTAGTGACATCTTGGTTCACCTTACTGATTAAGGGAAATGTATTTCAACCTTGAAAGCTGAACGTAAAACTTAAGCTGTGTACCCATTTAAAAATGGTGCAGAATAAACCCAAGAAATGAATTGAAGCAAACCTACCGAATTGCAACTTCAAGGAATTCATGGCTTTGAAAGTGAGGCTAAATAACATTTTCTCTGCTTTTTTTAGACTTCAGGAAAAAATTATAACACTTTGTCTATTTTAAATATGAGAAGATTTTCAAATACATAGTCTGTAAACTACAAACTAGAAAATGTACAAATTTTAATTATAAAGTTTCCTCACATGGCCCTGTTTCTTATATATGCATTAACAAAAGTCAAAAGACCTCTAAAAGTTTGTCTTACAATTATTTTGGATTCTTTCAGACACTACATTCTTTTTAAACTCATAAGGTTTCCTTCTCAAGACCCAAATTAAATTTTGTTTTACTTAATAGATCATTTTAAAATCTGGGTATATGATAAGCACAACTTTATAAAAGGCATCTTGCAGTTACCATTTGAATCACTTACTTTATTTGTATAGTTTACTAAAACTTTTTGTTAAGCTATCCTTTTTTAGTCAAACTTGTATAGTTTTTTGAAGAATTTGAAAGAGTTCAGTTAATAGTGATTGAATTAATTTCCGAGCATCTCACTTCATTGAAATAGTCTAATATTAACTAACACTTCCAAGAGATCAAAAGTTTTTACTTAAATAATTTACACAAAAATTTGAAAGATATTTTATTATAGTTATGAGAAAGCTCTGAAGATGTAGCTAGCATGTAGTAATTGCACCTCTAGAGGATCACATGCAGTTGGACTATCAAGGTTTGACTGCCTATCAACCTTAAGGGACTTTTAAAGTACTTATTATACAATGTTGCATTGGTGGATATAGTTATACAGTTGTTTATAGCCATAGTTCTAGTTATAACTGATCTTAGGCTACTTATTTTTTTAGCGGCAATTATTTATTTTGTCATATGTTTCTTAATTGATATAAGGTAAATATAATTTGTTATCTGTAGCTCTAAATGGTTGGAGTTATAATGTTGAAAGAAAAACTTTAGACAGATTAAATTTAACTGAATTTATTTTGACAAAAATGATCCATGAATTGGGCAGCACTCAGAATCAGAAGAGGTTGGGAGAGCTCTACTTAGCAACGTGAATAGTGAGCTGTTACAGGCCAAACACAGAAGCAAAGTAGATAAATCACCTGATCAGATACAGCTAGGTGTTTGCCTTGTTTGGGCATGGTCTGATGAATTAGCTACCTGTGACTGGCTCAAGCTCTGCTGCTTGTGATTGGCTGAAATATGGCCGTTTGCTGCAAAATATACACCTAAATCAGGTTTCAGTTTGTTTATACACCAAGTTAGGTTGTGGTTTGTTACGTAGGAATTCAAAGTATGGAGACCCCCTAAGACCAATAACCTCCTGCCTAATGTAGTTAATTTAACTACATTAGCCTTTCACTAGGTCCTGATGACAGTTTAAATCTCCCTCCCCCAGTCTGATTCTTCTTGTGCTAGAAATTCATTCTCTGAAAGTCTCTTCTTAACTTGGCTGCAAAAAAAAAAAAAAAAAAAAAAAAACCCACCCACGTGCCACGGCTGCCTGTGTTCTCTTACCCTGGAATTCTGCCATTACTTAACAGTATGTGTTTAGCTATGTTAAATCTTTTACAACCCCCATTCTCATATTGTAGAAGCAAAAGAAAGAAAAAGTTCAAATACATTCTACCATCTGGTGTATTGAGACTTTGAAAACTAAAGAAGGAATTTTAAGTTATGGTCAGAATATTTTTTCTTCCCAAATAGCACCTATGCAAGAAAGAAAAATAACCAAAAATATCACAGAGCTGGGACTTCATGGACTGAATTCACTTACATGTATGAAAAGTAAAATACCATTGCAAGGATATTCTATACCTGTGTTGTCTAGTACAGTGGCTAGAAGCTATGTGTGGCTATGGAGCACTTGAAATATGGCTAGTATGAATTGAGATGTGCTATAAGTGTAAAATAGGTATCAGATTTTGATCACTTGGTATGAATAAAATGATGTAAAACATCTCAATGATAATTTCATACTGATTGTATGATGAGATGAGAATATTTTGGATATGTTGAGTTAAATAATATAAAATTTATTATTAAAATTAATTTCACCATTTCTTTTGGCTTTGCTTACTGTGGCTACCAGAAATTACAGAAGTAGCTTGTCTTACATTTTCGTTGAATACCTCTCTACTATACCAAAAGTAGTAAAGAAGATTTTTGTCTGAAGATTACTTGATACAGACACATTTGACTTTCTTGTTTCTTATGATAGAGCTGATAATATCAAAAGCATGTACAATTTATAGATTTTTATATTAAATATGAATGTGAAATTGTTAACATTACGAATCACATACATATTAACATTAAGTATGCTTTAACAATCCAGAAACTTGAAACTTAATTAGGGACTCCACTCCTCTTCACAATATCTTCGAAATAGTATTATTCTTTGGGCCACGGAAATGGTGATAACTACCTAATTGCTAATGTTTATGCAAAGTTTGTCTACTAATTAAAGAATAAAAATCTAAACCTCAAAGGAGCAAATAAACTGTAAACCAAAGGTTATATAAACAATGCTAAATGGAGAATAGTTATAAGTTCCATACAGTTTATGGGGTTTTTGTTGTTGTTTTTTTGTTGTTTTTTTTGCAATGGAGGACTTACTTATTTTATGATCTTGTATTTTACATTTTCCTGCACTCAAAAGTACAATACTTCTTAGGGAACCACACACATTTCTTTATTTTACTATATTAAGTATACATCTTTTGTGACAGAAATATTTGCACATGACATAAAATCATGATAATTATTTTCAAATGTTTGCTGAACTTCATCATTTAATGTTGGAATTATGACCAAGCCAACTAAAAAAGGAATTTATCGTACATCATGTCTAATATTGTTTTGCCTTCCAAGTATGTACTTGTAATGGCAAATAATAACTTATGCTAGATGATTAATGAAAGTTAAATAATGCTGATTTTAATTAATTAGTTTGAAAATCTCTTAGTCTTTAATAAGGAATTCAACTGCATAAATAAGGTCTTGATCACTTGGGTTATTTTAAAGCCAAAATCATTTCGAGTGTGAAACTTCCAGTCTGACTACATTCCTGGAAATTCAAAGTTATTGCAGCTCTATTCAGTGAAATAAAATAAGGAAATACACATCATTATAAAAAACTGCATTAAAAATGAAGAGATTAAATGGATTTCATAAATTTACATTGTGATAGATCTTTAGGGTATTTAATAATGAGCAACACATCTTTTCTCAAATATTTTTCAGTTGTCTTAATAGTTGTAGCAATTTATTCTCATTTTTTTAAGCAAAAAAAAAAAAATAACAACAATTACGTCAGTTTTAGATCAAGTATTAGATATTCCTCCTTTAAGGAATTCTTCTCTTTTCAATACTTTGACTCCGTGTCCTGGGAAATCATTAGGAACTCGTCTGCACGTCTGTTCATTTAGTTAGTCCTTGAATTATCTGAAAATTCTCATTTTAAGTAAGTAGGAAATGGGTTATAGAAAGAGAAATTACTTTTGCTTATTATAGTTCACCAAAATTATGCTCTAAAGCTCAAAGACACTCTCGATTTATTAGCTAGTGTGTGATTGGAGAAGCCAACATACATCTGGGAAATAAACATTCAAATCAGAATGCCAAAGTAGAGAGACAGTAACTGACTGGATTTCCCTAGTGTATAGTATTTTCATTTCTATAGAATGACTGGAAAACCCCTCAACAACTTTTTACGTTATTTGTCCAATTCTATCAGAATTGGGATTTTTTTCCCTCTACTGCCTTAGGACAATTTATTTTTCAGCATACCCACCAGTTTTGGAGATATTTGTAGTGTCCTACAAAATACTACCCTCTTAAAGGTAATACATTCATATATTAGTCTCTGAATGTTATTTTTCACATGGGGGGCTGGCCACTTAGCTCACTTAGTTAGAGCATGGTGCTGGTAACACCAACATCAAGGGTTCGGATTCCCTTTACTGGCTAGCCACCAAAAAAATAATTTTTTTAAATAATATTTTCACATTGTTATACTCAGATACCAGAGAAGAAGAAATTACCAAAACAAAATAAATGAAAAAACCAATCAACAGCAACAGAAATAACTAAGACAGGTTGTTTTACTTGAGGGAAGAATGGAGAATGAGATAGCCCATGGGATGAAGAAGCATCTCATCTGTACATCTGAAGTCAATCTCTTCTAGTGTACTTGGCAGTGTACAAACAATTCTTTCAGATATTTACAGGTATGTTATGCCTAATGCTCAAACAAGCATGAACACATTGATTTTCTAACTTTATACCCTGAATAGAAAACATTTGAAAGACAATAATAAGCTGTGATATAACTACACATATAATGACATGCTTTAATATGAAGACAGTTATGGTATCCATTCATTAAAACTGAGAATGTGTGATCTTGCCAAATAATGAACAATTTAAATATTGTAAATTAATTTGATTTCTGAACTGCCTAATCTGGGTAAATGTTAAATCATTATTGCTCACATGGTCATAAACAACTATACGCTATTAGTGTCATTAAATTTTTAAATCAACGTTTTATTGTCTCTGAACCTAGCTTCTGGCGGACATCTAAAATAAAATAAAAGCACACATTCTACATTCTTTTGACGAACGAGGCCATAACTCTGCTAAGTAAATTTTCTTAAGTCTTTTCCTGCTTGTTTAGAAAGAGATCTCCATTGCAGCAGGTGATTTGAGGTTTGATTAAATGAACTGACAGAGTGCTCAGAGTCTGATTCAGCATTTGAATGTTATTGCAATAAATCTTTCACAGTTTGCTTCCATTTTTCCTCAAGATCAGCATACCCATTTTAATGTTGGTGAAGTCACATAGCTACTTCATTTACCTTTTCTACAGTCTCTATTTTGAGCCACAGAAAGGAAAGTCTCTGTTGATGAGGAGTTATGATTGTATGGCATTGCTAAGAGTCATAGATGTCAGAGATGTCAAGATATAGCATTTCATGTACAAAGAGCTATCCATGGAATTGAATACTTTTAGACAAATTTTAGGTACATTGCTGCCTTTTTATTGAGGGCATGATAAGCTAATAATAATGTAATTTTTTCAAAGAATTCTGAATAATGGCAAGATTTTTAATAACAAGGGCAGCATGAAAGGAACCCCATGCAAAAGTGTGTTTCACATGATCTTAGAGTTAATTGACTGCTTACCTTTCTAACCTCATTGGTAGGGTATAGAGCTGTTTGCCTTTTATAAACACCTAGAAAAATGGCAGTTTTGATTTATCGATATTCCAACTTTAACTTTGAATGTGATTGTCTTTGATTTTAAAATGGTAGAGTAAAGGGATACTGACATGAATTTTAATAAAATGAAAACTGGAGAAATAGTTACATAAATGAGTCAGACATAGGAAAGTGAAGGCTAGGCCTTCAGGTTTTACAAAATAAGCATTACTGAGAAATGGAGACAGACTTGAGACAGACTTGAGGACTCTGAAAGAAGAAATACATAACAAGTTGTTTTAACTGCTAATGCATTTGTATTAACAGGGCAATCTATGACAATTGCACTATCAATAATTCCTGAGATATGGTTAAAGAACAGACAAAACAAGAGACGATATTTCCAGACAAATGGAGATCCGGTAATTGTCTGCAGTATCAAACTCTCATGTATAATGACTTTTGAAGGTTGAGGTTTATGAGAGCAGTTCATTATGTATTTCAAACAAAGCTCTGTTTTGCTATTGTTCTTCCATCGACTGGAGTAGTAAGCACTGCAGCTGAAATTGTGCCCAAGGGAGCCCATGTCTACCAGTTGGTTAACCTTGTGACATTCCACTAAAAAGCACCAGGTTCTTTTGAAATACATAATTCATGAACCTCTCTGATTGTTTAGCATTGATCAGCACTTGAATAAATTGAGTTGCTATCATATTAACGTAAGTAGTAATGCTTTAGTGAGGTTTTTTTTGGTCCTTCCTTCCTTCTTTCCTTCCTTTCTTCCTTCTTTCTTTGCTGTTCTGTAGTTGTCAGTCAAGTCATTCAGGGATTTCTAGTTCTTAAAACAGGAAGTCAGTTTAGAAGACCGCAGTGTTATGAATCCAACTACAATGATAGCAGAAGGCGGTGAAGTACATCCTTACAACTGTTCACATATTCCATTTAAATTCCCAGATTAGGCTGCCAATATGGATTTGTTCTCAGACTTCTTGTCTTCTGTATTGTCATATATGTCTATTCTTGCATTTTTCAACTCTCTATGTAATTATTCTCAAATCTAGATATGTTGATGTATATAATTGCCCAATATGTCAGCAGGCAACGAAATGTAATTTATATCCTCCAGGATTTGACAAGGTAATGCACTGAACACCAGCCTTTCTCTAAGGAGCACAAATGGATATAGTAGTGATCTTCATGTATATGGAGAAAGGGGACTATTGTGTGGCAAAGGGATAGCTTTTCATCCCCACATGCTGAAAAGTGAGAAGAGGAATACATTTGAAAATGTGCTTTCATACATAGATATCATTCTGCTGTTTTTCTCTTTCAGCATAACTTGCACATTTTAACACAGGTAACCATTTTAGCAAGAGAGAAAGCATTATTAATTTTAAGGTAGTTTTACTTACAGTTTGAACTATAGAAAAAAATTATTACTATGTCAGTGTAAGCCGGACCATGTTTAAATAGGTCAATTCACATATGCACAAGAGGGTTCTGTAGTGATGGTAAGAATCCCACAAGTGAAACTACCGTTATTCTTGGAACAGACTTCCCCTGGTAAGAAGGCACAAATGTTTCAAATGATTTCATACCTCATCACTGTTCATTCTAGAGACTCATCCATGAGCACTCAGCCCTTTTACTGGCAATTCTTCAGGAATATATCTGTATGAAAAGCAATAGCCTTGGCAAGGTAGTTGCAGATATGCCACTAAGAATGATAAATGTCTAGTGAAGCAGAAAAGAGGCATAAGAATCCTTAGATTCATCAGAGACTGACTCAGTTTTCCAGTGTATCAGCAATTGTAGGACAAATATATAGTGATATGCAAGAGATTTCCTCTAAACATTTGAAAAGTCATTTTGGTCCTGTTTATTAAAATGTCTACATTCCTCATTTAGTTAGGTTATTACCTGGTACAAACAAATAATTTAATACACATTTGTTTAAACCCATGACTTTATTTTTGTCCTAAATCTATACTTTTTTGTTTTTTTGTTTTTGTAAGGGGATCAGAATCCTTGACCTTGGTGTTATAGCACTGCACTCTAGCCAACTGAGCTATCCAGGGAGCCCATAAATTGGTTTTGGTTAAACATAAATTATATATGATTTTTTTTATCCATGAAGCTTCATTTCTTTCCACCTATTATATTTTGATATTCAAAAATATTCAGCATGGTTGTTTGGTTAACATCCTACATACACTGATTTAAATAACTGCAAAAATGGATGGTAACATTTTATCAAGACCTTTCTTTGGAAGACAATTGAATTATAGAATCAAATAAGTAGGGATAAATTAATCATCATTATAGAATGCTTCTAGTAGATATTAGAAATAAACATTTGATTTTGAACCATAATTCCTTGTTAAAAAGTCCTTTTATGCACTATGATATGGAGATTATTGCTTATCTCTCTCTTTGAGGATATATAGGTATATCTGAATACAAGCCCACTTATTTCTTTCTTCCTAAAGGAATATACAAAAGATCAGGGGGCTGGCCAGTTAGCTCAGCTGCTTAGAGCATGGTGCTGATGACACCAAAGTCTGGGGTTCAATCCCTGTACTGGCCAGCTGCTTAGAAAAAAAAAAAAAAAAGAAAAAGATCAGGCAAAAAATATCTTATTTCTTACTCTAGGACAATTTGAGACTTCTGTTCTAACATCCAGCTGCTCTATAATCTCCATTACTAGGCTGTCTGCCTGTTGGATGGTCATACTTTCCAATTCTCCTAGCCCCTAGTAATTCAGCATTTAGAACAGTTTGATTTCGCCAACAGAATTCAACAGGACAATATGCTGTGCCATCATGAATACTTTCTGCCTTTGAGGGGGGAAAAAAGTTTACTGCTTTTTATTTGCTTGGAAAATATTTTGAAATAAGTAACATAGTAATTTCTAAAATCTAGAGATTAAAAAACGTTAAAATGCTACTTTGATTTAATTTGAATGCTTACAATGCCCCCCCACATTATTATCAGTACTTAAAATACACTAAAGATAAAGATGCAAGAGCAAAGCCCTTTCATTTCAGCATACACAGTAACGTTTTCAGTATCGCCTAATGAACATAGAGAGACAACTGAATTCTGTGGGGATTTCATCTAATAAATACACAAAGTCAAATCCTAAATCTGCCTCCCCTTTCCCCTTCGTCCCCCATTCTCTACCACAATAACATTTTCACCACAGAAATATCTAGGTTGTCATCAGTGTTTTGATAAAAGCTACTGCATTTGCTTTTCTATTGTCTAGAAATTTTGGGGCTTTCCTGCATTTCATATCTTCTCTTTACCTGCTTTTTTTCTTTTCTGGTTACTTCTTTTTTTTTTTTTTTTTTTTTTTTTTTTTTTTTTTTTTCTTTTTTTTTTTTT
>NW_007727063.1:60383-178850 GCF_000696425.1 Galeopterus variegatus
TTTTTTTTTTTTTTTTTTTTTTTTTTTTTTTTTTTTTTTTTTTTTTTTTTTTGTCTTTTTCCATGTCCGGCAACGGATCGCAACCCTCAGTGTTGCCCCCCACACCAGACCGGGGACCGGCAACGGGATTGCAACCCTCGGTGTCACTCCCGTGCCTCGCTCAGCCAGTGAGCAGCCGGTCTGTATGTGGGATCCGAACCCTGGGGCGGGAGTGCCGCCGCGCTTCCCAAGCGGCGCACTTATCCAGTGCGCCACCGGGCTGGCCCCTTTTCTGGTTACTTCTATGAAAGATTGTACTACATGTCATCAGAATTCTATTCCTAATACTAAATATGTTTTCATTTTCCAATAACATTTTTTCGTATTTTCTTCAGAACGCTCTAGATTGTTGTTTAGAAGTATATATCACTGAATAAATTATACAGATTAATGTACATTTAATAAAATAAAAATATTTTATTCTGGCATTAGTATGTCACATCTGAGGTGATGAAATTTGCATTTCACCCTTACACTTTAGTTTTTGTTGGGTTTCTCATCTAGAAGTAACCTCTTTTTTATGTTGTAATTGCTATAGTCCTAAACTAAGTCTGTTTCAAAGCTTAAAACAATGAAAAATTCTAATCAACTGATTACTTGGCAATTCCTCATATCTAAGTTTGAAATTTAAATGATCCATAATATAAAAAGATACACTTTTTAAACCTCATGATCTGCCCATCAATGGTAGTGACTTTGCACTTTTTATTAATTAAATTTGTATACATAGTGAAATTGCTTCTTGATATTGACAAGCCAGAAATTTTCACATTGGGAAATCTTTTGTTTTCCTGGAAAAATCCTAGTAATATTCTTCACATGGCAACAAATTTGATTCAGAATTACTTTTTGCTATTCAATTTCCTGGACAAAGAAGAACACTGAGCCCTTTCAGGCCAACCATTATGCATATTTTTTTTCAGAAAAAAAATTATGGTATTCCACATGTTTTGGCAAGTTCTTGAAAGCAGTATTATGATAAAGAAGATTAGACTTAGCCACCTACATATGTTATCACAGAGGGCACCGAGGAAAATATATTTCTGTTGCATATATTTTAAAAAGAAAGGTAGAATTGAAATGCTTAATATTTTCTGTAGTGCTGAAGTCACTTGCTACAAGATCAATCTTCATTCAAACTTAAGATAATCAGGAGAGCATCAACTTCATTTACAGACCGAAGTGAATCTGAATCATATATGAAGCTCCCTTTCACCTTTAAGAGTTAATAATATACAAGGCACTTTGAACACATAAGACATTATATTCACTTTCTCTCACAGAAACTATGTGAGAAAACTGAATGAACAGCTAAGCTTACACATAGTTTAGAGGACCCTGAGAGGTGTGTGTGTGTGTGTGTACATATATGTACATATACACATATACATGCACACACTATATATGTATCAATAAATATAAATATATGCTATATACAAGTTATATAAAGTTATGTACAAATTATGTGTATGTATGTTATTTGGGTAAATATCTGGAAAAAAATAGAATTAATGTGGGACTGAACCTAATGGATCTGCCAAACATACATTAATCTCTGTTAGACAGCGATGTTCATCTTGTGATAATATTTTAGTTAAGAAGGTATAAAATATTGATAATCTTGCTTACATTTCTCTGTCATTTTATTTACTTTCACCTCTCAGATTAGAAAGCAAAATTGAAAAAGTCCTCAGGGAAGAAGCAAGGAAATACATTCCTTTCATGGCACCATTCCCCCAACACCAACACATTTTCTTTTTATTTCCTCTTTACACCTTCACATCTCTAATGATGGTGTATATTCATGTGGAAAATTTATTATTTAGCAGAATGGATACTCAGTTAATACACAAAGCTATCGATTATGATTTGATAGCTCAAAATGAGTTATGCAAAACTTCAAAGAATTTTAAGACATGAATCTTCATTTTATTTATGTATGTATTATATATGTTGCTTGTGTGTGTATATATATATATATTTTCAATTGAATTCAATTAAGTCAACCCAAAAGCACAGATGTTTAAGAAAAAATATGTAGCTTATGATGTCTCATTGATCCTAAGGATTTACTTTTTTCCCTCTTCCATCAGCACTTCCTGACCTACAATGATCAAAGTAGCCAAAACTACATTTTATATTGTGAGGTTATGTGATCAGACATTTTGCACAGTACCAAATTAATGTGAGTTTAGATTTAATTTCAATGATAAGTAAGAACTCAGTAAGTGGGTTTCTACAGCATGGCACTAAACTAATAAGGAAAGTGACTGAGATACCATACGCCTTCATTTCTATTTTGTTCTCATTAAATATTATAAACTTATTTTAAAAAACATGCATTTTAACCAAAAGGCTAATCTGAAACATCATGTTTGAATTTGTTCATCATTTTTTTCTTCCCTTGGGACACTAGCTAGATCCTCATCTGTGGTTAAAGCACAGCCATGATTCGCAAAATGTTCTTAGTATTGCCAGAAATCCACTGAGATGGCTGTGCTTTTCCAGCGTAGCTGCAAATGCCTCCTTTTATTTAATCATTGCAAATACATATGGATCTGTGTATTTGTAAAAGCGTAATGTCATGGCGTATTGGCCACATCAAGCATGTTTACAAAGTATGGCCTTGTAAGTCATATTTATTTCTCAAAAACATATCGAAAAACTGCTTTCCTATCTTAATCATTTTTTGATCTTGGCTTTGTCACTTCTCTGTTAGAGACGTTCATTCACAACTTGGCTCAGTAAGTGCTTTGTGTTTTTATTAATTCCATGTGTACAGCTGTTTAGAAACTTTTAGTAAAAGTCTGTATTTGTTTGGAAATGAATCCAATTAAGAAAAATAAATGACATTTCTTTCCAGCTTGGCAGAAACTGTGAGAGAGAAATTATTGCCAAAAGTTTATTGCTATGTCTTCTTTTCAGTATGCTTCCTTCAAACTTCATGGCAGTAAATACCGAAAAACCTCATGCATCAAACTTACAGCAAGCTGTGAGCCAGGTGTCTTCAATTGCGGGTCATATGCTGAGCTATATTAATCATTTTAATCTTTTGAATAAAATTCTCCAAAATTGAGTAACATTAACCTCAATGAAACTGTGGTTGCTAACAAGATCTTTATTTCTCTCACTCCTGAGTTTTGTTACATCTTCTGCCTGGAATAACAATGGGGAAAAAATAAGGCACAGTTTTAGGCCCATAAAAGGTAGACTGTACATGTTATGAGTAAATTTAGTGTTAGCACCTTGAGAGCAGGGTCTAGAGCCATCCTTTCCCACAAAACTCAAACATTTAGTCTATTGTCATGAATCCTGCTGTCATTCAGTGAAAATCTGTTTGTATTAGTCTATTGTCATGAATCCTGCTGTCATTCAGTGAAAATCTGTTTGTATTTACATGCTAAAAAGTTGTCTGGGAAGTTGTACTACTTTTGATGGTCATCAAAACCAATTTCAATGTGCCCTATTGTATGATGTTTAGGTGTAAAGAAGTGGTTTTCTCTGTAATTTTTCTGAAAATCAACTCCAACTTTCAGGCAGCCAAGGATGAATGATGGCTGAACTCAAAACATTAATTCAAATTCTTGTTAAAAAATAATTTTTTAAGAATTTTTCACCCATATTGATAGGACTAGCTTTTAAAGCATTTAGCAGAATGTGTAGTTGGTATACTTTCCCTTAAGTGGTTTAGTTCTTCAGGTTATTATTTTTTTAATTTATTTTTGCAGTTTTTGAATAGTTGCTTTATTTGAATGGTTCAAAAATTAAAACCATGTAACAAGGTACACATGAAGAAGGCTTACTTCCATGCCTGTCCCTTTGTCCCACTTATCCTTTTCTCTATAGGTAATTGCTTTCACTAGTTTGCTGTGTATGCTTCTAGGGTTTCTTTGTGTAGATATAAGCAAATATTCATAGGATGTGTCATGGTTGTTATAAACAGTCCCTTATAGACGGATACTGGGAATTGTTTTCAACTTTAAAATGGTAAACAGTACTGTAATAAAATATCTTGCACTCCTATCATTTATACATGTTCCTAGAAGTATGATTGTTGAGTCAAATAAACTATAGAATCAATTTATCTAGTTCTAGAAAAATGCTGCTGTTCTCATTGGAATCACACCAAATTTAATATTAACTCAGGAAGAATCATCAGCTTTATAGTGCTGAGCCTTCCTATCCAAGATTGCATCATATTTTTTCCTCCTTTCCAGTCTATATTTGTGTCCTAAATTATTTTAAAGATTTTTCTTATGACCATTGCACATTTCTGGTTATGTTTATCCATAGGTATTTTATCTTTTTCATTGTTGCTATTGTAAATATTCTTGCAGACTTAGCAAAGTAATTATTGCAAATGTAAGAAATTTAAGGACATTGTCAAAAATTGGAAGTAATGCACAGTATATTTTTATCAAATTTGTGCAAATCCAAATTATTTGTGTTAATATTTAGTGAATAACCATTTCTCTTACTAAGTTTATGACACCTAGGATAGGACTCGACATTCCTCAAATACCTGCTTATTAATATATTATTATAAAAATGTCCTAAATGGGGAAAATAAAAACAGCAATTTTTTCAGTGTTTTATCTCTTTAAAAAAATTTAAATACTGAATTTACCATATAGTTAACAAGATACCACTTACATTTTCTAAGCTGTTCTCTGGGATTTAGCTGTGTGACACCCTTTGATGTTAATGGGATCCATTGCCTAAATCTCCATGAGCAGCTTGGAAATTTAATACATCTGTAAGGCAGTAGTGTCACAGCTGCTGTATTTTTCATTTTTCATCATTCATTTCATTTCTCTCATATTATTTACCTCCCTTATAAAGGTGTTAGATTTCATAAGTTAACCCTTCAAAAGTGTGTTAAAGATGAAAAGTGCTTAATATTACTGTTATATGATTGTGCATACAGTCATGTAATTGTGTGTGTTATGTGACTGTGTACTCACACATTTATATGATTGTGTGCATTATATGACTGTGTGCCCACACAATCATATAAAAGTAATATTAAGCACTTTTCATCTTTAACACACTTTTGAAAGGTTAATTCACGAAATCAAACACTTTTATAAGGGAGGTAAATAATTCTGCCTTTATTTTATTTTATCTAGGACAATAAAATACTGAGGTCAGGTAATTCACAAAATTGAAAAAAAGGTTGATATTTGAGCTGCACTCCTGTTGGTTGTAGGCATAGACCAAGTCAGAAGTGAAAACTTGAAGCAGACAATCAGTGCAAGAACCTTGCAATGTGTAGCAACACTTTTGCTCTCAGTCACCTAGCCCACAAGCTACTCTAGATGACATCCTTGGACTTGGCTGTGTTTATCTTACCACTTTCTTTTATTTCTTTCCCAGGCCTTGTTGTAGAACAACTCAAACCTTCTCCATTTGGAGGGGGTGCTGCAAAATTTATCAGCATGTTAAAAAAGAATGTAATTTCATATGTTTGTTTCATATTATAAATTGCTATTTTAACTTTATTTTAGTTGTTCATAACAATTCTTGCTCCACAAAATTTGGATGCAGGGGTAATCTTAATAATATAACATTTTTAAGAGAAGGAAGTGGATGGTAGTCCAACTAAGAGATATAAAGGCAAGGATCAATTAAAGTATGGAATGACTGAAATATTATATTTAGATAGATAGGTGTGCCAGAGACCAGCTCTGCAGGATTCGTTGGACCTGAATAGGTGGTGTGGATTCGGTGAAAAAAGAAGAGAAACGGACCACAGATGTCTAGTCCAAGTGTGGGCAACAACCACATGAATCTTGCTTTATTTATATGTTTTACTTAATCTTTTACATGATGATTTATCTTTTAATCAGAACATTTCTTATTTCATCTCTATAGAAAAAGAAAAATCAAAATGTCCCAAAGCACTCATGCTATGACAAAAGCACCCACTCATGCATCAATAGATCACCTCAAAGCCTGTGGCTTGTGGCCAGGAAACTATACAATAGCAGCATGCTTGGCTTTAAAACGTCAGACTTTTGGTCTGAATCATAAACCTTAACCTTCTTAGCTTACAATTTTACCCTTTTTAAATCTTACTTATACTTACTACACTTAATTTTAATAACATTGATTACTTATGATTAACAATTTAATATTGGTTATACTCTATATTGATCATTTTAATTTATAATCAGAATTACAATGTTTATATCATGAATATTATAATAAACTTTAACTATAAATCTTATTAAATTTCTATGTTATTGTTACAAATTTTGTGTTACAAAGTGATTTAAACAAAACCTATTAATATCAAAATTTGTTTGTGTTTCTCTACTATCTAACTTATTTATCTTATAATGAACCCTTTTATTTCCCTGCCAATAAACTCCGGGAACAGCACAGGGGACAAAGTGAGAAGTTCAATAACCCTTCTTAAGTTTGTTAAAATACACCGAGTCATTCCAATCCCAGAATGATTGTTCTTGGTGACTCAAGAGAAGAAGTAGGAACAAAGAAATCAGTAACTGGTTGTGATCAATTAGTTGTAAACACCACTGCACTCGGAACCACCATCTCCCCAGGAGATGTGTATAGAATTTTTAACACAATAACTTCATTCCATATTCATAAGACCATGATCACAACTATAAAGCTAGTTATTCTAAAATTATGGGTCAATGCACACACCCCTAACAGGAAAGATCAACAACAAAATTAAATCAAGCCAATCCATACCAGGAACATACCCCCAAAACACCTCTAGTACTGACAATGCCTTTTAAATAAACCAATTAATTTTGATATATTATTAACATGTTCTTTGAGAAACTCTAGAGCCCTTGGAATCTCCCAAAGCCATACTAAGCCAAAAGGTTAGGCCTTCTAATTCTGGGAAGCCTTGTCAAGTAACCAAAGGTGAACAAACAGGAAATTCCATGGAGCCGTGCCACACACACGGGACCCCTTGCAGCCTACTGAACAAGGGGTGTCACTCCTCAGGCTCCCACGCTGTTCCCTATAGCAGGATGGCTCTCGACATAGGTGGAATTTCTTATTACCAGATTTTAAAAATATAACTTGCTTGAGCTAGTAACCAGTTTAATATGTATAAGAAATCAATAGTCAAATTAATTTATCAGTCTTACTTGACAGTTTGCAAAATGTTTTTGTGTGTAAGCAATATGAACTGATAAAGAAAAATATAATTCTGATGTTAGGAAGCAGAGTTTTTGGACAAGACCAGAGTGAAAAGTGCCTAATAACGAAGGAGTCTTGGACATTATTTAGTTTGTAAACATTATGTAGTCCAAAATCTGTCTCTGAAAATGCAGCTGGTTTAAAATACAGATTTCCTCAAAATGTCTACATCAGTATCAAAGGAAATATTTGATGGTGTTCACTGGTTTATTCCTCATTTTTTCTCTTTAAGGTGCTGCAATGACAATAGTCTGGCAAGTGTATTCAGCCACCTTGGACTTGTGATTCACTCAGGAGAATTTAACATTGTGGTTGAAAAAAAAAATCAATAAAAGGAATTTAGTATTTCCCAGCCTGGCTGCCTTGGGAAGACATTGTATAAGACAAATTAGCATGCATCAATTTTGAATATTAAGTAGGGAAATGAAATGAATTTTTAGTAGAGGCTTAGTAAATATAAAATACTGTTATTCCGAGGTTAGTTTGCTGCTGTGTTGAGTTTTTCCTTCTGTAATTCAATATGATAAAAACTTTCCTTCAATCTATCAGTATAGATTAATGTTTCACCATTATGGTATGTATATAATGCAGAGTGTTCTGTTTCCCATTGTGACCTTTACCACAAAACTGTTTTTTTTTTTTGTTAGCAGATTGTGGGAGGAAATACTTTTAAAATAGAATTCCAATAATGCATCTGTAAACATAACCTCTTATCCTTTGAACTACTAAGTGTTTAACTCACTATAGGATATGTTATTCCTTTTGGCTTTTAATGAGCCATAAAAGGTAGGAACGTAGAATTTAAATGCATAGGTAATATGGTCAGAATTATCTAAGACTAATCTAAAATGTATATTTCTAAATACTGAATAATTCAATATAAAATGTTTTATTATTGCTATAAGTTTTACAATATGATTTTATTCTTTGAAGATCAATTTATTCAATAAGACCTTATTCGATATTGGCCAGTGGAGCTGCAATTCTTCTCAGCAGTTAATCTTTTCCAAAAGTTACTGTATAATTGAAATAGCTATTTTTATAGATTTATTAGTCCCTAAATATAAACAAATCATATGTTTAAAAGGGCTTTAATTTTTAACTTATACTTAAAAGCTGTGGATAAAACAAACTAGAAGTGGTAAGAAAATTTAAGCTTATTGAAAATGAAGAGGTTTTTTTTTTTTTTTTTTTTTTTTTTGTATAGCCTAAGTAATTCAGTTGGAATAAGAAAATCTTTTCAAGGAAAGAGAAAAAAGCCTAGATCAAGATTTCACAGTACAAATGCCAAAATAATAGACTAGATATCTAAAGAATCACAGAGAAAAACTTGAATTTCAGAAGACACCATACTCCTGACAGCTACAAATATCCCTGGCAGACTCTCCTTCATTTTCTTGGTGGGATCAGGGCATCCAGACAATGTTTCTTAAGGTAGGTTAATCAGTAAATCCACTCAGCATCTGGGGTATTCTAGGCCTTTGGTAGCTTCACAATTGGCAAATATTTTCACCTGGAGAGAGCTTCTAAATTCTTAGACTTCTTGGCAAATGAAGGATTATTATGAGTCTGATTTAGTTTAGTCTGCACCAGTGATATTTTATTACTAGTATTCTCTGTAGGTCTGGAGGATATGAAAGTAAGCTGTATATTAGCCTTAAACTTTCTGAGCTGGATTTGAATCACTTAAGACTAAACTTTTTAAACAAACTTTTCTCCCTGCTTCAGCTACTTTCTAAGCATGTGTCATCCCAACACACACGAGTTTTTAAAGTAATAATAATAATAAAATCTATCTGCACAGAAATTTTATATTATACCTTAATGTTTTTAGTTTTTAATAAGAAAGGAACTTTCTCATGAAAATGTAGTTGCCCCTCTATTAGAAACTCTCTTCATATGAGTTGCATCTACTAGTCTTGTCTGGCTACTGCTAATGTCAGAATCACGCTGACATAGCCAATTGTCAAGCTACTTATCCTGTTCGTGATGCCAATTGTAAAGCTACATAACTATGCCAGTTGTCAGGCTCTTTTACCTGCCCATAATCCTGCACCAACTGGGCCAATTGTTGAGCTAGGGCTAGGTCTGGAGCTCACAGACCCCACAAGCCCATTGTCCAGACTGGGTCACAAACCCTTCACATGCCAGGCTCAGTCCCCAGACCCCTCACACTCCAGGCTGGGTCACCAGACCCCTTACATGCAGGTCTATGAGCTAGGTAACCAGCCAACAGGTCCTTGGGAGCCGTAGGTTAGAAAGCATGGCCGCTTATGCAGCTGCCGCTGGAGGCAGTAAACTCCAGCCAAGGTGGTGGCGCCACGCAGGCGCACTAACTCCACCCACACACAACCTATTCACAGCAAATGCTTGGCAAGATTCTGAACATCTGAGGGGCCTGGACCATTTACCTGTATTTTCCCAACAAGTCTCAAAACAAAAATTTAATGCCACTTGATATAAGTAAATTTCCTCAAATTATAATCAATATTTTATATATTTCTTTAATTTTAAGGTACTATAGAAGAAAGAAAAAATGCACCATATACTAAAAAAATCAACATATATTTTTCCAGTTTCCTTTTGTCATTGAATCCCTAAGTTGAACAAGCCATAGAATATGTAGTCCAATGCTGTCATTTTACAGTAGGGAAAATTGAAATCCTTAAAGATAAAATAGATTTCCCAAATCACATACTTAGTAACTGAACTGGGACTAACAATAATCTCACAAATCCAACTCTAACACTCATTTTATTAATTCTTATTTTATTAAACTGAGCTGATTATCACTCAGTCATTATGGGGAATGCCAAAAAAAGATACAAACTATAATGTTTGCTCTTATGAAGCTCTTCATTTGATAAGAGAAATATATACAAGATGACAACTGCATCTAATCAAGACAGGCAAAATGTGCACCATTTGTCTAGAAGACAGGTACATCACAGCAGACTTGTAGGATTGAGAGAGGTTTGGGAAAACAGTAGTATCTGGGGTAGGATGAGGTTGTGGTAAGAAACAGTACTTTATAGTTATCATAGAATCATATTGTTTAAAAATTTTGAAATTATTTCCCAAAGATTTAGAAATGTTTGGTATTTTGGTTTTTTTTCCCAAGGGAAATGCAAATGAATTAAAATATTAATGATTTTCATCATATAATTGCTACTTACTGTCTTTGTGTGAATAATTTGAATAGGCATGTTCATTTTTCAGCTAAGGATATTTATTATAATGCTTTTATATGCCATTTTGATAGTATGCTGTTTGTTTATATTATTTTTAAAAGTATTCACATCTCTCTTTTATTACACCATGATACTCCATTCATGGATTTAATTCACTATCACCAGGCTGCTAATAATGAGTTTATGATTAAGAAAATCTTTGCTATTGATTTGTTCAGCCATTTTTCAACATTTTTTTTTATCATGACATTTGAGTCCTAATTGTAATTAATTGTTAAAGTTGATTATTTGGAGATTCCTTGAAGAATTACTCAAGTTGCTTCAGTGTAAATTAATTAACTCTAAAGAAGACAATTTCTATTTCATATTTTTGGTGCAAGAGATTAACATCAGTGGTAGATTATTTTTATCTGAAATACTTATTTTATTGCTGATCTTCCCTGCACAAGAACATTTAATGACACTTTTTAGCTTAAACAGACATATCAAAACTATTTGCAGATCCTAAATGTTTGAGGAAGGTCAGACAGTGTATGTGGGTTAGGTATAGGAGAGGGAGCAGTGCTTCTACTTCAACCACAATAGCTACACTTTAATCTATTTTCTATATTGTAGCTTTGGTTCTAAGTTTCCATTTAAAAGGTGGGGAGGTCTGTTACAAAGTTTAAACTTTCAAAATTTTTGAAAATCACTTGGCTAAAGTCAAGGTTCTCCACATACTAGTCATATTTTCTGCTTCTTCTTCCTCTATGCAAACACTTGTCTCATCCAAGCTTATTTCCTGGACATTGTCTCAACATACCTTGTGGTTTTCTTGCTCCTGCCTTTACATAGACTTGCAACTTCCATGTTGGACGCTCTCATTTCTTACTCTCCACCTCCTACACTATCAAAGTGTAACCTATCTTTTCAAGTTTTGAAGTTAAACTTCCACCACGGAGTCTTCTAAATTATAATATCTGGAAGTGACTTCTCTAGTCACTGAACTCCAATACCAATTATCACTCATTCTTATCACTACTTTATATTGTGGTTATCTATGTGGACTAGATCAAAATTTCCTTATTTAGCAACTCAATAAATATGTGTTGAATGAAGAGGTGTTCATGGATGACAAGTTTTGCAAGAGTAGTAAAGTTTAATTTTATTGTTCTTCCACTTGGAAGCAGAAAGAAAACGATGAAACATATGTGTTTAACAAGAAGGCGATGTTTCTACTAAGTCATTATTATGCAACATAATAACACTAGGAGTCAAAGCAGTCCTATAGTCTCAGATTCAGAGTTTCCCTGAGTGATAGTTACCTATAATTTAAAAATTAAAAATTATTATTGTGCTGCAGTTTGTTTTGTAAGAATTGTAGATGTGTGTGTGTGTGTTTTAATTAGCTCTTCAACACAGTTTTTAAGACTTAGAATGCTATACTTGAAATATATTTTTAATTTTTCTTGAGTATTTGAAAAGAACTAAGATAAATTCATTAAGACATAAATCTGGTATTCATATATCATCCTGAAGATATGTTTTCCTTATAGCCTATAACATTTGATTTAATTGAAAGCTAATTTTTTTATTGAAACATAATTGATGATATATATTTGTGGGGTATAGAGTTGACCATTAATACTTGCATACAATATGTGATGATTAAATCAGGATAATCATGTTCATCATTATAAAACATAATCATTCTTTGTGTCCAGTAACCAATTTCTCACTGACTTCCATCCCCCTCCCCTTTTCCCACCTCTAGTAACCAGAGTTCTGTTCTCTTCTTCTAAATGTTCAATATATTGTTGTAATCTTTCTTTCTTTCATAGCTCCCACTTATGCGTGAGAACATGCATTATTTCTCTTTCTGTGCCTGGCTCATTTTACTTAAGGTAACTTTCTCCAAGCTCATACATAGACAGATTTTTACTCTTTTACATGGCTGAGTAGTATTCCATTGCATACATATACCACATTTTCCTTAGTCAGTCATCTGTCAATGGACATTTATGTTGGTTCCATAACTTGCCTACTGTAAATAGAGCTGCAATAAACATGGGAGCGCATGTATCCCTTCAATGTGATAATTTCTGTTCTTTTGCATATATACCCAGTAGTGGGATTGCTGGATTGCATGGTAGTTCTATGTGTAGTTTCTTGAAGAACCTCCATACTGTTTTCCATAGTGGCTGTACTAATTTACAGTCCCACAAACAGCAGAGAAGGATTCCCCTTTCCATCAAGAGAGTGAAAAGACAACCTACAAAATGGGAGAAAATATTTGCAAACTATACATCTGACAAGGGATCAATATCCAGAATATACAAGGAACTCAAACAATTTATCAGTAAAAAACCAAATAATCCAATTAAAAAATAGGCAAAGGGGCTAAATAGACATTTCTCAAAAGAAGACATACAGATGGCCAACAAGTATACGGAAAAATGCTCAACATCACTAATTATCAGAAAAAATGCAAATCAAAACCACATTGAGATATCATCTCACTCTAGTTAGACTGGGGAAAACTAATTTTTACTTTCTAAATTGACTCATGATGGCATCTAGATTAAGTTATTATTGAACTCAGCAGAGAATCAAAAAGCAAAAAGAAACAGCTCTTTCTACCATCTTTTTGGATGATCAGATTGATTCATTACAACTTTAATAGCTATGAAGATCAAAACCAATATTAATGCATTAGCATTAATGCAGTTATAGATAAATATAGAAAGCTACAAGAAAAGTAAATTTTTAGAAAATCATTCTGGCTATTTTCTCCTTTTAGCAAATGTATTTTATAATTAAAAAATATCAGTGTTAGGGGAGCAGTGTTGTATAGTACATAGACTATTATCTCGAGAATTAGTAACTTGGGTAGGAATCAGCTGTGTGGCTTTGGGAAGATCTGTTCCCCTGTATGCACCTGGACTTGTCTTATCTGTAAAATGAGGGTTCAGAACTTGTTGATTCCTAAGATTTCCACCAGTTCAATCTTTTATGTCTTTAGATGTGTGAAAGGTAGGAAAAACAATCCTCAAAATATAATATCATTTTTACACAAATATTCTCCAGAACAAATACAGAAGGATTTATACATAGTGGTGGAAGTTCTTCTTTGAAATCTGTTCTCTTGCTTTTTTTTATGTAATGCATGGGAAAGGTGATAGAATAACTTTTTTGTTAAATAAAGAAAATAAAAGTGATTTAAATATAGAGGTTGATTTCTGTGTCAGCGGGAATTCTTCCATGCATTAAATAGAGGAAGAAAAAATGCCTCAGTCATACACTTTAACAGAGCTATATTCAATTTCGCAGGAAAGATTCAACATCTCCAGTAACCCCTGGGTCCATTCAATGTAGTGCTCTAATTTATACATCAAAGTGAGAACAAGCATGCTGAAACATAAGGCCTGAAGAAACAACTCAATGTTTCTATCAAAATGTAGTTCAGCAGTTACACAGTCCATGAAATGCTCATTAACAAGCTGAGGCAATATGCACTGAGTATACAGGTTCACCTTTGCATATTAATGAGCAATGTGTAATAACATTTATGGCTCTTGCTGTTCCACATGCAGAGAACATTGAGATTAGAGCTGGGCTATATAAATGTCAGATGGATTTATGATCATGCATACTGCTGTTTTAAAACAGTAGTCTCTTAACAGCCACAAATGTCCCATTTATATGCAGGTAGTTGGCACCTACCTTATTTCTTGAGCCACAGATTACTTTTGCTATAGATTTCCAACCTACAACACCGATCTACCACCAACAGTTTTATGAAGCCATATGCCCTTCAGAAACAATGCAACTTTGGTTTTCCTGCCATAATAATGTACATTGTCCTAATGTTCCATAAAAAATCTTTCATTTAACGGGGGCAAACCAAGATGTCAGAAAAAATCCAGCTAACATGTAACTAAATAAGACTCTAAGTGCTACAATTAAAATATGTTTTTTTGCTTTACTAGCAGCATGAGATCTCTTCAACATAAAATCTCCAAGTCCACAAGAAGGGAAGAGGGTGGAATACACACATTTATTTATTCATTCCAATGTGTTCTTAAAGACTTCAAAACCATAAAACAATGGCACCAACATGTCAGTTGTCTCCTCCACTGCTAGGAAGTCTTGCCTGACCAGCCTATCCTTACAGCCCTCCTCCATGTGTGCTTTAGAATATGAATTACACATGTGAGTATATCTGTTAAAGTTAATAGTTCTGTAAACATTTTCTTTCAAATTTGTCACATTCCAAAATATATTGCATTTTTGCATGCGAATTATGCATGCATACTTATTGATTCTGTTGTAATGTAGTCTTGAGAAAATCTGATGAATTACAGGTGTACCTTGGAGATATTGTGGGTTCAGTTCTGGACCACTGCAATAAAGCAAACACAGAAATAAAGCGAACATAGAAATAAAGAGAGTCACACCAATTTTTTGGTTTCCCAGTGAATATAATAGTTATGTTTACATTATACTGTAGTCTATTAAGTGTGCAAACCATTATGTATAAAAAAGCAATTTGCATACCTTAATTAAAAAATACTTTATTACTAAAAAACGCTAATGGTCATCTGAGCCTTCAGCGAGTCATAATCTTTTTGCTGGTGGAGGGTTTTGCCTCAATGTTGATGGCCGCTGACTGATCAGGGTGGTGGTTGCTGGAGGTTGGGGTGGCTGTGGCAATTTCGAAAAATATGACAAAAATAAAGTTTGTCACATTGATTGACTCTTCCTTTCACAAAAAGTTTCTCTGAAGCATGTGATGCTGTTTCATGGCATTTTACCCATGGTAGAACTTCTTTCAAAATTGGAATCAATTTTCTCCAACCCTGCTGCTTGCTTTATTAACTAAGTTTATGTAATATTCTAAATTCTTTGTTGTCATTTCAACAATATTCACAGCATATACACCAGGAGTAGATTCTATCTCAAGAAACTACTTTCTTTCCTCATCCATAAGAAGCAACTCTTCATTAAAGTTTAATCATTAAATTGTAGCAATTCAGTCATATCTTCAGGCTTCACTTATTCTAGTTCTCTTGCTATTTCCACCACATCTGCAGTTATTTCCTCCACTGAAGTACTGAAACTCTGAAAGTCATCCAAGAGGGTTGGAATCAACTTCTTCCAAACTCCTGTTAATGTTGATATTTTGACCTTCTCCCATGAATCATGAATGTTTTTAATGACATGTAGGTGATGAATCCTTTCCAGAAGGTTTTCAATTTACTTTGCCCAGATCTGTTAGAGGAATTGTGGCAGGCCCTAAGCAATTCAATAATTTCCCAAAGCAAAGTTAACTCATTACTAGTAGAGCCTATTATCTTTCAATATTATTTCCAAATAAACATATTTACAGAAAACATGTATTCAAGCTAAGTTGAATAGCTAGCACATTGCTTGGCAAATAACGTGTGCTCTTCAATGCGTGTTAAATATCTAAGATATATTTTTCATTTTCTATTTTTGTTTTGTACATTTCTTTATTTGAGGTAAATAAAATGTTTAATTTTTTGCAAAATTAAACAAGAAGCTTTTATACAATGACATTTTTGTCCACTTGTCCTGTATGAGAGAAGAAATAACTTTGTGGTCTTGATACATATCGCCAGGTACATTAATGTAATATATTATAACAGCTTCAAAACATGTCAGAATGGAGTAAGATGAAAAGCAGCAAAAAGGGTATGCTACAATATTTTTTAAATAATACAAAGTCATCCCTATACCATCCATCATATGTTCTAAGTAGCAAAGATGATAACTTGTAGAATGGCACCATTTTCTACCTTTTCTAAGATGTTGGGGTAAATGAAAAGATAAGTATATTTAAAATGAAGATTAAGAATAGGTGGAATTTCATTTTTGATGAAGCAATTTTAGACACTAACTGTAAAATTAATATTTTACACTTTTTGACCATGAGCCTTATATTTTTATTTTATGGTGATATTGTCTGAAAGAGTGAAGCCTTTTCAACTCATGAATAAAAGCACACCCATATGTAGTTGGAAGCTAATATCTTGGTGCAGAAAATGGCTCGTCCTTCACAAAGTGACAATTTTTAACATGACTATGATAGTAGGCAAAAATAAAACATATTTGAACATGGTTTAGTCTTCTCAGGTATAAATGAATTAAGCTGAACAAAATTAATAGTATAGGATTCTCCACGAACACTTATTATCTGCAGTGTGTGCACTTTGGATTTTGACACCTTTTAATCACAAAGTATTTCTTACAAAAAAACATTTATCTCAGAGGTCTAGCACACATTTGTGTGTCGGTTTTTTCTTTATGTCCTAGTAAATTATTAAATTATCTGACTACATTTCATCCTCTTAATAGTATGAGCATGTCACATGGGCCAATAAAGAAGTACATTTATTATTTTTACAACAATTAGTTACTTGTTATATATTTTTAAACTTTAGCAACATGATATTTATTTTCAAACATAGCATCTAAAATTTTTTTAAATTAGCACTGAAACTCCCATTGAGTAATTTAGATCTTTGTAAACATATTATACCAAGTCACTAGGGTGCCTTGTGCCATTAGTGCACATTTTTCCTAGTCTAAAATGTGTGTACTCTGTCACACAATGCTTCTCTTATCTCTAGGATCTCTTGAGGAATAATTAAATAGTTGAGGCAAAATATAATTTCTTTATGCTATCAAAGATAACATCATTTATTTCAATTTTTATTGACTTTACCTTTTTATTGATATTTGTCTTTAAACGTTTAGAAATAGAAGAAAGCTGAGCTTTAGTTTTTGCATGGATATGTATTAGGAGGAAATAATATTCTTTTCTCAATTTAGTTTGTCTAGATATGCTTACAATTTTAGTTATAAAGGATAAAAACAAGTAGCAAATACATTAATAAGCTACCACTTCTTCCCACAAGAAAACAAAATAAGCAAATTAAGAAAAAAAAGATGTCAAATTTATAGATAAATGAAAATTTTGAAAGGGAAGTAGAAAGGCAGTCTATGACATCAGTCTTCAAAGGGCCAATGAATATAAAAGAAACAGTCAGCTCTCCAAAAATCAAATCCAATTAGAATGTTAATTAGATGTTGTTCCTATCCTTGAAATAAGCATAATGGGACCATTCAGGAAACAATTTTTGAAATTATTGAACAGTGAACTGGTTGGTGTTTTCTTGACCTGCTGTAACTAGTTTCAAAATGGTTTCTACAATAAGAAGTCTCTAGTTCATAATCTTCTGTGTTGCTTTCTTTTGTACTTAACATGCCTATTGTATTTGTGAAACTTGTTAGAAATTCCTCTACAAAGAAAAGGAACCGATGGACATCACATTAAATGCTGGTATAGTGAGAATGAAGGCCAAGCAATACTCTTGAGAACTTAAGAGTAAGTAATTAAGTACTCAACAGTACTTGAGTACTTGAGTTTCTTAAGTTTACCTTTAAGAAAATCGTAATTTCAAAGTATCGCCCTTCATTCACCCTATGCTTTAACCAGTTGGGAGACTTGTAATTCCTGGAACATGAACAACATTGTCCTGTATCCTCATTTTGGAGACAATTTCTTCCCACCTGAAATTTTTTCCCATCCTCCTCAATCCTCACCTCCTGCATGTTGATCTATGTAAATTTTTTCTTGAATGCCTAACCAAGTTTCTCTACCAAGCAGTTATTGGTTTTCCCCACCAAGATAAATATTGCTTCTCATCTCTTACCTACCCCAGCATGTTGTTGTTGTTAATTTATCACAATCCAGTGATTTATACATATATCATTAGACTATAAGCTCCTTGCAGGACCTACAATTTATCACTGCCACAACACCTACTCAACCTGTAAATGTTGCAGTTCCTCAGAGCTCAGTACTAGGCCACCATCTACTTTTTCTCAATGATCTTTCTCTCTGTGTTATCATTTCCTGCGGCATTAAATACCATCTACATGCTGATGACTCTCTCTCATCTCTAAACATATCTAACTGTGTACTTTACATTTACACTGTCATAGTCACAGGTTTCTTGCATTTTTACAGCCTTCCTTCTGCACCAAGCCTAGTTCTTTCTTTATCATCTCTTTTCAATAAGTGGTACTGAATCAGCCCAGTTTCTCTCTTATTTTCTTTGCTCCAACCCCATTCAATCCCTCACCAAACCCTATTGATTCTGACTCAGAACTGTGTCTTACTCATCTCTCCATCTCCACCGATACCACACTAAACCAGGCCATTGCCCATCTGCCACGTGCTATTGTACCAGTCTCCTAAACAGTCCTCTGCAATCACATGCTTCTTAGAACAGCTAAACGAATATTGCAAAATATGAATCATATCATAATATCATTCCAATGCATTTAGAATACAACCCAAATTTTTACCATGACCTGTAATAACCTACATGGTTTTTTTTGTTTGTTTTTTTTTTTTTTTGTCCTTTTTGAGACCGGCCGCACCGCACTCAGCCAGTGAGTGCACAGTGCACGGTCATCCCTATATAGGATCCGAACCTGCGGCGGGAGTGCCACTGGGCTCCCAGCGCCGCACTCTCCCGAGTGCGCCACAGGCTCGGCCCTAACCTACATGGTTTGACTCATGTCTATGTCATTAACCTCATTTCATTCCACTCTCCTCCTTGCTCATGGTATATTCCAGGCATACTGGCCTCCATTTTTCATTTTTATTAAATAAGGCAAGCTGTATGCACAATGTATTTGTCCTTGCCATGCTTTCTGCCTAGGACACTGCTGCACCCACCATCCTTCTCATACTTCGAGTTTCAGCTTGAAAGTAACTTCCTCAGAGATGCTTTCCATAATACTATTATCTATTAAGTAGATCCTGTTGTACTACCTCATTTTTCTTTTCCTCTATTGTACCTGTCACATTATAATTAAGATGTACTTCAGTGGGTACAACCTCAAGTGCTACAGGAGCCAGGTAGGTCAAATAAATGGGTGAAATTGGCCTGGTATGAAACCATATGGGGTGTGATGAGGACTAAAGATGACACGCTGGGTCTAAACTAAGCAATAGCTATTTCGTTCCAGGCCATGTGGGAATAGGGCACTAATGTTGGAATTATTTCAAGATTTTCAAGATAAACAGGGAGTCTGAGTGTTTATGTGAATATTCCATATTTTTAAATGTTGTAAAACAGTTAATTTTTTTTTTTTTTTTTTTTTTTTTTTACTTAGGCTTTAGTTATGATTTGCCTTACTCGACAACTGGAGCAGTCATGTAGCTTGACAACTTGTAGCTTGTAGGATTCCAACATTAGCCCTAGCTTTACACCAGTTATTTCAAAAACCTCATTTCTACCATGATTTGCTGAAGAACATGCTAATAATAAAAAGCATTTTTAAATTTTTTTGGTGGCAGGTGGGTATGGGAATCTGAACCTTGACCTTAGTGTTACAAGGCTGTGCCCTAACAAACAAAGCTAACTGGCCAGCCCACAATTAATATTTTTAAGACACTGTGTAGACCAAGCAAAACATGTCGGCTGACCATATCTGGCCCCGGCCTCCAGTTTGTGACCTCTGATTCATTTATGCATTTGTTTATCTGTTTGTTGCCTGTTTTACCTACTAGACTGTTAGCTCCATGTGGGTCAGGGAACATGTCTGTCTTATTCATTGTTGTACCTCCACTGCTTAAGTGTCTGGCACACAGCATAAATTCAGTAAATATTTATTGCACAAATGGATGAATAAATTTAAATTTTATGCACACACTGTTTAATCATGCTTTCTGATCAAATGAATAAGAAACGAATAAATTTATTATTGCAGAACAATGTAGTCGAGGCAGGCAACATTTAGTTTCATGATTCATTATGGCTGTTTCCAATCAAATAAGAAAATATATTAGCATGACAACTTTTTTATATATATCTTCAACATAAATGCTCTTTTAGTCAGAACAGTGGAGTTAGTTGTATGCATACAAGAAAATTATTCATATTAGTTATGTGTTTTACATTCCTATAAAAGTCTCAAAAACTTGACATTGCCGCAGGCATACTGTTTCATATTGTAGCACAAAGGGGAAAATTCTGGTTGTAATTACTACACAAGGTATCACTAAAAGTAATGGTACTGGTTTTGATGACTTAGTTATTGAAATCTGTCTCATTGATTTATAGGCACATTATATAACAGTAGGCAACAGTGGTTATTGCAAGCACCTTAAGTGGATCTTTTCTGAAATGAACTATTTTTAACCTAATGATAAATGCCTGCTCTTTACAAAGGATGTTACAATAAACTAATGTTTATAGGACATTTGCTAGTTTTTTTTTTAAGTGAGCTTGGTTATAAACTGATTTTTATGATTAGCTCAAGAAGGAACCAAACTAATTCTTAGCAATTAAAGAGAAATAGTTGTTTTCTGAGCACATGTACATTTTTATTCTCCTACTGTTTTTTTAATAAAACTTTACCTTTTGTTAAATACATTATGATAGTCGCAGATGTTTTAATTAAACATTAAAATATAAATATCCCCTTTTTTATTTGAATGTGGCCCATTCGGGAGAGTGCGGTCGGTCTCAAAAAGGACAAAAAAAAAAAAAAATTTTCATCAGACTGAACGTGTGCATGTTTATTAAACTGGGTTTTGAGGGGAAAAAGTTTAAAGTATGATATAATCTAATTTTAATAAAATTGGTGTTCTAGGAGGAATATATGTTTTTTACTTTTGTTCAGAATATCTTTAGAAAAAGTTTCACTGCTAATGACGTCAGTATTTCAAGGAAGGGAAGCTAAATTTTGTTGCCAAGTAGGAAGATTTTTATTAAATACATCATTTGATCCAGTTCCTATCCAACACAAGTCTTTCCTTTTTTATTTTAATCTTTCATAATACATATCTGATACAGAAATGTTCACAATTATTTCAAAACTGATCCTGTATGAACAGTGAAAGAGTTTTCAGGGTGGTGTGAAAAAATTATATATATGGGTCTCATTATTACTACTAGTAAACATTTTACCACTAGTAGACATGTTTTATCTAATGTATTCACTGCCAAGGCCCTACATGTATTATTAAAATGTAAAGTTATTATATTATATGTTATAAATATGCATATTAATAATATTCCATGTAATTTATTGATGCTGTCATTTTCTTCTAATATAGAAGTTGCTGAATGACTTATCTAAAATGCAAGAAACTTGAATCTCCCAATTCCTGGATTGATTTGTTTTATTCCCTCCACTATTGAATTAAATTGGTTATCTTTACAGTATTTGATTATAATTATGCTGTAATTGTATTTTGAGAATTGAAACACCAGTCTTAAATTCTTTTTAAAATAAGGCAGGGTTTCAATAAATAATTGTAATGTTACATTAGGGGCAGCCACATACTTACCCTTCCCTCTTTCTAAGAGTGGCCTAACTCTACCCAAATGTAAAATATCAAGTCAATGCAGAGCTATTGGTTTTATGTTAATGTTATGGTGATTATTGAATAAGTTAGACTCAGGTTGAAATGCGGAGCTGGTATTAGAAAAGAGTAAATAGCCAAAAGAGTAATTTTTTCTAAGGAGAGGATATTTTTATTAGAATTAGGCCGATTCTGTACTTGGTATATGAAGATTTCTAAGTAGATACTTAAAATCTTTATTCTTCAAATTCCTGCACTGATGTATCTACTAAGTAAGGTGTTACAGTTAATTATAATGAATGCAGAAGCAATTTGAGGTACTATCAAATGCTATCCAAACTTAATACATTATCCTGGTGGGAGTATGAGCTGAGCAGTAATTTGAGGTACTATCAAATGCTATCCAAACTTAATACATTAATAAACGTCATGTTTAGTAAAGAAAGTGATATTTTAAAGGAAAAAAAAATTTTATTTTGTCGATATACAATGAAGTTGATTATTGTGGCCCATCACCAAAACCCCCCTCCCTCCTCCCTCTCCCCCCTCCCACCCATCCTGGTGGGAGTATGAGCTGAGCAGTATTTACTGAAAAAGAAAAGAAATAATTGATCTGACATCTCTGAATTCATTCTCCTGAGGTTTCAGTCAGTCAGGAACATATCAGTGAAGAAATAATGTTCTAAGAATTGTGCCTTGGACAGAGAAGGAAGACGTAGATAACTAAAAATAGAACCTGTACCTACAATCTCTCAGTATTAGTTTTGTAAGATGATTCCTGGCTAATCAGAAACTATTTTTTCACAAGTTAAACAAATAATTGTTCAGAAGGCAGGTTATGTATCAAAATTAATTAATTTCATATTTTCTAAAACAATCATTTGATATTACTAGAACAGATTTTTGTAAGCGATATAATTAGTATTTGTAGAGCATAAAGTTCTAAATATACATAGCTAAGAGTGCAAAAATAAACAAAACATTATAACTATTTTACTTGTCAGTGTTGGAATTGATATTTGCCATATATATCCAGAAAATAAGTAAACGAATAAATATAATAAATTCTTATTTTTATTCAGTTTTATATAGAAATGAGTACCATAAACTGCATATTTCTAATTAATCCCATAATATTGTAGGGAAGAAAAAAAACTTTTTTCCTTCTATCCATTTTAGGTTCTTTGCAGTCACTAGACAGAGAAAAGATAGATTAACAAGAGAAAAACATCAAATTTATCTAATATAAGTTTCATACAACAAGAGAGACTTTGGAAGGAGTTGAAGACCTAAAGGAGTGGTTAACCCTGAGCATTTTAATACTATATTTGATGAAGAGTGGGTACGAAGGTATTTTCAGCATAGGGAGGGCACCTCTCACGTAAAGGTGTTATAACCTGCTTCAGGGGAAAGGGGAGGTCAGAAAGTCCTTCTTGCACTGGCCCTTTCTCAAAGTCTTTTAGTTTAAAATATTCAGTATGTCAAGACTACATATTCTGGAGTAGCATGTCTTGAACCCCAACAACATCATTCTGTAAGATAGTTTTGTACTATTGGTGTGTAGACTTTTCATGAGTAAATAGCTCATATATATTTTCAAATTTAAGATCTGATTTTCCCAATATATATCTCTATATATGTATATATAAAATACATGTAATATATACATATATGTAACATTAGTAAAATCAGACCAAAATTTTGAAGATTGGTAATCTGTTTGTTAAATAAAACTACTGCACATGTTGGCAAGATTAAGATTCTTTTTTGTATTGTTACTGTAAAGCATTTTACTTATTTACCCCTATGTTCCCATTTCTTGCAAAAATCCTTTGAATAACCATCGAGTCTTAACCACATTATAATATCTTTCTAATAGATCAGTACACAAACTATCAGTTTATATCTTTTAAGAAATGTTATTATTGAATCAGTTTTAATATTATTTATGAAAAAAGTAAGGCCTTTAAATTTTGCTTGGGATATGTAATTTAAATCTGTACCACAAAAATTATGATTAGCATGCTCAGTACTTTGCAATCAGATTATATATTTTTATGTTTCTTTCCAAATTAGGCTTTTGGGTCCCAAAGTCATGGAAATGAACAATGCACTCAGAAGTAAAGCAAGTGATGCTTTATTATGAGAGTAGATAGACTTACACATAAGGGGGTAGCTACAGGAAAGCTAGCCCCTGAGGGAGGCTGTTCAGGGTCTCTTATAGGGAAAGGAGTTGGGGGGCAGGCCAGCATCACTGGAGGTGGTGCATTCTGTTTTTCCTGGTTACATCATGGGCACATGCTCAGTTAGGCCTTCTGTCCTCGTGCCTGTTCAGTAGGTCCAAAATGGTGGTGTTGTTCATTATTGTCACCCAAAGAGGGTCATTGCAGTTGTCACCTTGAAGCTTTGTACACTTGCAGGAACTCCTAAAGGTGTCTTAAGGTTAATCTGTAACTTAATTTTTACAATTACAGGAAATAAGCCTTGGGGAAGGGGTTTTGCAACTCAGTGAATATCTGTTCCCTTCTATCTCAGTTTATTTTATCAGGGCGGTTGCACCCAACACGTTTCTTTCAGTTACTTTTATCAGGACATGGGGTAATCATGTGCCTTGAGGGTCTCATGCCTGAGGATTGGAAAAGTAACAAAATGTCCTATGCAGAGAAAATGGAGTCGGTTTCGTTCACAGGCCTAACCCTATCCTGTCTCATGTTCATGAAGCCTATATTACATCATTATTGTTTGATATAGTCAACATTCTCTTTGTTGTGCAGTAGGTACAACGACCTAGAAAAATGATGTTAACTCATTTAGTTAAGCACAGATGCCCTGCTACTACTTGAAGTGTATATTTATGCGTGGAAATATGTAAAAGAAACGCATAAATCTGCTTATTTTAGGCTGTATGTTGGAATGCATTCTCCTACCCTAATGTAAATAGATTTTTCCTTATTCTTTTTTTACAAAAGTGGTTCGTTAAGACTAGAACAATGTCTACTTTGTTTACCCCTAAATCGCTAAAGACAAGCAGAGGTCCTGGTACATGATACACATTTCCGAAGATTTGTTGAATGAATGAATGATTTCATTGTTTTCATGGAGATTTGAGAAAATAAATTCTACCTTCAAAAGTAGGAAATGCTGCATATCAAGTGGATTTGGGGCTGGAGAAATTGAGGTCATTTCTAGATTTTAGAGCTAAAACATTATAATATAGTGTTCAAGTATCAAGTTAGAATATTTTGTATGGTTTTATGAACTTCCTGGGAAAATTTCAAGTATGGGCACAAAATACATTACCACTTAGCTTGACAGAATGCTCTCATAATATTAAAAACAATATGCACTGAATCATAATATGTACTTGAACTTATCTTACTGAATCATTGTTCCAGACCTGGAAAAGATTATTTTCTAATGTCTTGGATCACACCATTTTAAAAATGAATAGTTTTAGTCTATTATGTTAACATGTGATTAATATTTATTGAGCTTAAAGATGTGTACAGAGATCATTTTACCTTTCAAAGTCCTAAGGTCAGACTAAATTTTTTATGGATTCAAATGTTAAACTATGAGACAGAAAAAAATAAATAAAGGTTAAGGAGGATTTACTTACATGAGACCCAGCAAGACTTATAAACTTTCTCTTCAGTCTGGTGAGAAAATAACCAATATGACATGGAATAATTTTTACTTTAATTTCCAGCCTCGTTCACAGTGTGCTCTAATCTAAAGAACTAAGAAAAAATAAATTCCTTTAAATTAAGATGAATTCATATCCCTTTCAATTAATAATTTAAAAATATGACATTTCTTAACATTTAAAAATGCCATCAAGTAAGTGTATGTTTAGAAGCAAAACAACACGAATTCAATATTCATGGCTTTGGTTTTTGAGGATTTCTTAGAAGAAAAAACACTGTTTAATTTTAATTTCAAGTAATTCAACAATTTAATTTCAAGAATTCGACAAAGACTTTGTACATTCATTTATATATGAAGAGTATATAATCATATCAAGTAGATTTAAGACTTTAAAAATTATGGTAATCAGATTACGAAGATGTCTAAGGCCATTGTGCTAACTAGTTCTGACTTCCTCTGTATTGTGAATGATTATTTATATTTTGCTACTATCGAGTCTGAATGTTTTCTTCACATTCATCTTAATAAAATTCAGGTACTTTTAGAAAATTATTTTGAATCTTTTCATGGGTATCTGCTATTACAGGCAGTTGTGAATTTTTTTGCTGTTTATTTTGATGAATTTTTTTTTTATTAGAAACCAAACACTTTAGGATACAAGGACAATACAAGTGGTCTGTGCATAGAGATGGACAGACTGTTTCAGAGGGGAACAGAATACACATTCTGGAAATGGATGACGCTTTCTTCATGACAAAACTGATTGCTCTGACAATATGTTTCAGAATAAAAGCAAAAAAAAAAAAAGGAAACATGTATTGTTAAGGGAGGAAAGAACTTTTCTAGATACAACAAAGAAATAAATATTTGGAAATAAAATAAGATACCTGAGAGTGTCGTCATTGTATTAAAAGATGGTAGTCTGCTTGGATTTTAGTTCCTCATTTTACTGTGAGCTAATAAAACAGCAGCTTTAATGTATTTTATAGTGAAATTGTGTTATTTGTCTTCCCTGAGTCCAGAGTGTAATATCTTCTGTTCCTCTCTTCAATGTCTCTTAACTAAAAGGGAGACATTCGTTCTCTTGTCAAATCCAATCTATCACAATAACAACTTAATTAAGTACATTATTTCTAAGCAATGAATATCATATCCAAGAATGAATAATTTCTGCTAGTGGCTACTCTTTACTATATAGGCTATGATGATTTTGTGCAGTAAAAGGTCCTGTGTGAACGGCTTGAATTTTTTTTTTTTTTTGCAAGTAAGACACCACATCTTATTAATATTAGTGTGATAGAATATGTCCCTCGAGTGTTAGTGCAAGAGCAGGGTTTATGTTTCAATATAAATATTATTTCGAACACTGCCCAAGGAAATTATCATATGTCCTCTTGGAGAGAATAGCACACTAATAAAAACCAAGTTGTATATTACCCAATAGCTCAGACTTTAGTCCTGTAATGATTATGTACGAAGACACTTCCAAAAATTTGTGGAAAAATAGAATGAAAAGATAATATGAATCTTTCCTCAAACTTTTTGAAGCACTCTTGTACACATGCGACAGTACTTCAAAGAGTTTATGGAAAAATTCAGTTAAGAAGATAATACGAATCTTTCCATGAACTTTTTGAAGACCTCTTGTATATATGTGTTTGTATGTCTGTGTGTGTGTGTGTGTGTGTGTGTGTGTGTGTGTGTGTTTAGTGGAATACATGAAGTCAATTGGAGGATTGGACTTTTGTGTGTAGTAATTGTGATGAAAATTGTAATCTTGGTGAAGAAAATCTGGGCTGTCAATCTTTGGTAATGAGAAAGTAATGAAAGCTGAGAACACACATAGTGTAATTTGAAGATGACATATGCAAAAATGTCATTAGCTCTAAACAAAAATATTTGGGAGCTGGTGATAGGTTGCTCACTTGTAATTATTCAGTCAATAATTGGTTTTCATTTGCAAATTACAGGCACATGGCATGGAAGTCTTCTTATATGTTCAAATTAAGACACTGGAATGCTAATTAGTCCCACATTCGCTGTTAAGCACTATTCATTAGCAAAGCATAGAAATAAAAGTCAAACATCTTATGGATATTGTAGGTGACATCTGAGCAAAGAATTGAAAGACGTGAGGGAGTAACCTATGCAGCTATTTGGGGGAAGCCTATTTATTGCAAGCTGAAGGAACAAAAATGCAAAGGCATTATATGTACTAGATTTATGCCTGATGTAGAGAGCAAGAAAATCAGCATCTCTGGAGCCCACTGGAGCAAGAAGAGGAGTAGGAGATGAGGTCAGAGAGATAACAAGGGGCCAGATCTTGTAGAGTAGGAGGCAGCAAACTATGCCTGTTTTGGGGCATCTCAAGAGCTAAGAATGTTTCTTACATTTTTAAATGGTTGAAAAAAATCTCAAGAAAATAATGTTACTTCACATGGGAAAATCTTATGAAATTCAAATTTCAGTTCCATAAATAAAGGTTTATTGGAACACAGATATGTTTATTCACTTTTGTACTGCTATAATTGCTTTCGTCCCTCAAAGGCGGAATTGCGCTGTTGCAGCAGACACAGTGAGGCCTCACAAAGCCTTAAATATTTACTACCTGTCGCTTTACAGAAACTGTTAGCCTATCGAACCCTTTTGTAGAAACTTGCAGGCCATTTTAAAGACTTTAACTTTTAATTAGGGTGAGGTGGGGAACCCTTGGATGGTTTTTGAGCAGAGGAATGATATCAGCTTGTTTTCCTTTTAAACAGGATAACTTTGTCTGTTACCTGCTATGTTGATATCTTTGGGGAGGGGGTGAGTTGCTTTCTATTGTCATTTTTCCAAAAATTGGTTATCTTCACAACAACAAAAAAAAATTGTAATAAGTCTTTCTTTTTCCTCTGTTGTTCAGTTTTCTTATCCTGTGAGAAAATATACACATAGCTACCTGTGTATATACACAAACATGCATACAAATAGTATGCATATTAGCTATGGCTATAAAATAAACATGGTTGGTTTTTGTGAAACTATAGAATGATGGAAACATATCATTATTATTTTTTTGTCCTTTAAGAAAGTCACCTTAGACAGATTGCAATTCAACTCAAAGAATGTCTTCAGCAGCAAAGGTCAAGTTTAAGAAATTTTAATGTTTGCAAAGTACAATGCTGTCCTTAGTTCCAACAGGCAATGAAGCATTACAGGCTCCTCATAAGATGCCATTAAACTAAGAAAACGTTTCCTCATAGGCACTAGTATATGAAGTCCTTTTTTTTGGCAACAGATTTACTGAGATATAAATCACACACCGTTACAATTCACTTATTTCAAGTGTAAAATCTGATGGTTTTCAGTATATTCACAGAGTTGTGTGACCATCACCACAATTAATTTTAGAATATTTTCTTCACCCCCCTTCCTTCCATTCCACTCCCACTCCTTAGCTTCTGGCAACCACTGATCTATTTTCTGTCTCTATAGATTTGCCTATTCTGGACATTTCGTATAAATGGAATCATATGATATGTGGTATTTTGTTACTGGTTTCTTTCACTTAGCATAATGTTTTATAAAGTCTTTTTAAAATGGCATGTTATAAAAACTGGCATTTCCTCAGTTTTATTCTACCTATGTGCCAGAATCTATTTTCATTTTCATGAATTGCTGCAGCATAACACATGCCATTAAAATTGTAAAATTTAAAAAAAGGATTAAAATAATTTAAAATTAAAATAAACTCTTAAAAATTAAATTAAAATAAAAATATAAAAATGGATATTTTCTCCCAAGTATGCATTAATATGCTCATTAAAAATATATTACTAAATGTAGTATACAATATATTCTATGGACATTGAAATAGCCTAGAATGTCAGAACAGTTCTTATGCTAGTCTTGGCTTAAAGAAGTATTTACTATATCGCAACCCTGAAATTAAATGAGCATTCCTTATAATTATAATATGGCCAATGATTTGTAGTATTATACTCAGATTCAAATATTTAGTTTCATATTAAAATACATAATTAGTGTCTTTAATCATTTACATAATGTATTGAACAGCATTCATATACAAAAATAATCATCTGGTATTCTAATTTCCTAATACTTTTAGGACAGTGTGCAAGAAAAAATCTCAGAGAGAGGCCTATCATGAACATTATTTTTTTAATCAACAGCTTTCCTGGGCTTCTTACATATGCACAACACATTCGAATTTTATTGGACAGAGGACAATGTTCAATCTGGTTGCAAATGGTTCGGCTAATTGTTAATGGCAGTTGCAGGGAGCTTATGCCCTTGAAAATACATTTACATAGAGATTATTTTCACCTCTCCTCTTTGATTAGTAATGTAGAAATAGCAAATAAACATTTTGATTTTTCATGAAAATTCAGCTCAGTTTTTTCCCCTTAATACCTAATATTAAGATTATCTACAGATACTCTTTAGAGCTTTTTGAAAAGAAAGTTAATTTGACTTTTAAAAAAATTTTTAATCAGTGACAGTAGCTGCAGACACATATACGTTACTCAAATAAAACCTGTTTTCCTCTATGAACTATCTATCCATGAAACAACAATAAGAAACTTTTATTAGAAAGATAGTTAATCTATGCACTGTTGCTGTGAGAGTCATTTCACAGACTTTTTGATAATGTTAATAGTTAATAATTAAACATAATGTACAAACAAGTGCTTGTGTGGCATAACTCAGCAGGAAATGTGGCATATATACCTACATTTCTAATATGCTATTATTGTGTCTAGGATCTACCAATAAAGTGGGGACAATTCATCTATTCTGCCCAGTTATTTACATTTGTTCTAACCTACTGCATTTATAGAATCACTTTTTAAAAAGGATTAAAAATTACCTACTGTTGCTGCCCCTCTACTCCTTTCGTTTTTCTTTGATCTCAAAGAGAATATATGGAAGGAAATAAGAAGCAGGGTGAATAGATATTGTAAAAAAAAGAAAAACTTTTAAAGTATAGATGTAAATCTATGCTATTTTCAAATTTCTAAGTGTTTTTCAAAAATTGAATTTTGGAACGTGCAGTATATATACATGTACATATGAAAAACCTATGTGTGTGTGTATGCGTGTTTGTGTGTGTATATACGTATCTTATATATGTGTATATTAAACAGGAGAAGGCATTTACTAGTTCAATAATTATTCTAAAGCCTATTTTATCAGTATTGATTTTTAGTTCAACATCTAAGTACCTTTTAATTTAATCTCTGTTCAAAACATATTTAAATATTTACTGTGCGGCGTTATATTATTAGAATTTGGTTACCTTTAAGAGAGGCTATTAATAAAACACTTTACCAGCTATAGGATTTTATATATGAGAGACAAACTATAAAATACATGTTTTCAAAGCTATTCTGTAATTTACCCAAGAGCAATAGATGAAATAAAACAGTATATAAAAGCAAAACTTTGATGGTTTTTTTATACCACTTTTTTCTAATCTTTAATTGAATGTTCTTTTGTACTTTTTTCTTTTGTTAAAAACACCCACCCGTGAAAATCACAAATCTTGAGAAATGAAAGCCTTTACATATAAATTTATAGAATAAATGGCCTTTTTTCCAGATTATTTTTCTTTGAATTTCTACCCACCAACCTACCTATGAGAGACGTTTATAAAAACAACCAGCTCTGTACTGTAAAGACTGGTTGCCCCCCAAAAATATTTATTTAGTCTTAACATATATGTAAATGTGACTCATCCCTTCATTTAGCGTTCAATCTAAGAGGTACCCAAGAGGATTAATGTGAAATGAAGATATGCTAGTGTTTTGTTACATAGGTAATGTGCATTTTATTCATTATTGTTCTGTCACTAATTTTACATGGGGATGGGACATCATCTTTCTGTTTCATTTGTGTCTGTAAACAGTGCCACTGTAGAGGATTCTTATTGTCATTATTAAACAGAGGAGGAAACAGATGGACATTAGAGAACTATATTGACTATTTAACTTAGTTCATTTTTTCTTAACATTCCTCTCACAGATATGAATTAAATTAATAAAAGTTTGATGTGAATGCCATGCAGGGTTTTATTGGTAATCGGTAATATTGAATGTTACATAATTTTTATTTAACTCTAGATCCCGTTTTTCATTGTTTATGCCATTTACCAAAGGGTTGACATTGCAAATTAGTATGTCAAATTAGCATGGTACCGTAGCTTGACTGACAGTTGGATCAGCAAGTGGAAAATAGAATATGATGAATCACTTAGTTGATTTAAAAAACATAAAAGCAAAACAAAAGAATACTGTTCAGAGATATCACATCTTTATTTAAACCAAGCAAAGACAGCCCTTTAATTTTAAAAAGTGAAGCTATAGGCTATGTTGAAGATGAATTTTCCCTTCACTATTTTAAATTCCTTATTGTGTTTAAGACACTTGATGCAACAAAAAGATTGTTTAAACCTAATGTTGATTTTTACAAACCATTTTTTCCTCTCCGCAGTTACATTACCATTTTTATATTTATAATATAGCCATATGCTTTAGTTAAACAAATTAACAATGATTATTTTCTAATAATTTCAAGTGCAGTATTTTTAAAACACATTCATTATGGGTGTAGTAGTCATGGCTGCTGAGTTACAGGAAAGAAATAGATATTCTAGGGGAACCCAACGAAGTTAATTTCCAACAATAGCTCTACATTTAAGAATATGTTTCTGTTTGCTTGTAATTTGGATACTCCATTTGTCCTAATATCATATGTGAGTTTTAAGATGAGACTATTCACTCCATAAAGTTCTACATTATTGTTAAATATTGTTTTGTATGTGTTATTATTTGGATAATTCTTGTCAGACAAGGCAGATATAATTAATAAAATTATGAGTTGAATATAATTTGTATAAATTTAGTTGAATAAATTTTAAAGATTATCTGAAATTCACCGGAAAATTGTAAAACATCCCCATCCTAATAATACCATATAGATTAGGAGCTTCAGATAATCAAGTGCTCAGGTCTTTGTAGGTCAAATGCAGAGATAGGGATTGAATGGGTCTATTCTAATGACTGAAATAAAGCACAAATTGGTAACCTAATTATGTCATAACATAAGGGCACTTAACTGAAGCACCTGGGCATAAGCTACTTATGAATTACACAAACACAAACAAACACACCCCTTCAAAATATTTTATCCATTTTACAAATACAGATAATTTCTTGTTCTTTTTTCTGCAGTGAATTACTGGATCATCCACCATCTTTATTTACTGTGCTTTGATTTCTTAATTTTGACAGCCTCATATAAAACAGTTCCAATCTTAATTGCAAAATTGTATTCTAAATTATATATATATATATATATATATGTGTGTGTGTGTGTACACATATACAGACACACACATATACTCCTACGTGCATTTAAAATACTATCCAATTTCTTATTTTCCCCATCTTACTTTTCCTAATTTCTCAGTTTTGCTTTTTCTTCCTTCCTCTCTCACAAGTACCAAATGTTTGAAAAAAATATGACATACTGTGTTATAAATTATTTTAAATATTACATATTACATATCAACTTTATGGTTTAATTAAGACCATTATTGATTGTTTTGTAAGATGTATAGGAACTATATTACTATATGTTTCTGCTTTTTTTCACATGACCAGACTCATTTATATAATTTTTAAACACTCATCCAAAATATGCCTTCCAATATTATGAGCATTTTAAAATTATTATTCTGAACATAGAAGAAAATTCAGTTAGCACCACTATGGAAATTTTTTAAATCAAGAAACTGATTGCTTTGTGAGGTCACACTGATCTCAAGGTGCAAATTACATACTGACAATAGAAACAAGTGAGTTCCATGAATATTCCTATTAAGTTTGCAAGTTTCTGTTCTGGCTTCAATGTTTTTTAACAGTGATACCAGTGGACTCACACAGTAAACTCCATAGAGACAATTTCAATTGCCAAATGTTTTTCTTTTCTTCAGTAGGAAAGAAAAACCAATTTCCCAGAATTTTCATTCTCTTGCGGAAGCCAATAGAATTTGAATCTACCTCAAAAAAGTGTTCTTCAAAACATAATTCTGAACATCACTTTGATGTAATAACACAGAAGTAATATGGTGGCATTCTGCTTTTGAAATGATGTCAGATAAAAAAGAGAATACTGCTGTTTAAGAATATTACTTTGTTAATATTTTTTATAAAACTGTGTACTTTTCTTGCACAGAAAATAACAAGTAAAACTTAGAGATAGGAAGGAACTTTGTACCAAGAACCATACTTTAATAATCAATGTCATACCTACATATAGTAGTTTTATATATACATATATTTATAAATACTTCCAGTAATCTATATATAGGTGGAATTTTCAGATGTTTATGTCAACAAAGAATATGAAGAAGTTTGTCCATTCTGCATTTTATTTTGTAAAAACATATTGCTGATCATCATTATTCATGCAAAAACTAAGTCAAATTAATGTTCAAATTTTTCTTGTGCTGAAAAGAAGCACTTCTTATAATATACAAAGAATTACCTAGAAGATCTCTCCCAGTACAGAAAGAATTACCTAGCAGAGCCAACCAAAATGAAAGACTTATTTGAAGGGATTGCTTGACTGTGCTGTGAGTTTGCTTACAGAGGTTTGATCTCTATTTATAAATGTTTTCTACAGTAGGTTTCAATACCATAATATGATAACCGAGGCCAATTTTAAAAGCAAAATACTAACAAAATGATAGAATCTCAGAGTTGAAATGATCCTTGGTGGTCATCATGTCTAATCTCTATTTGATGCATAAATCCTCACTACAATAACCTACTCATTATGCTCACACCGATACTGGTTGTTTTCATGTGTGCCAATACGCAGAGAGCTCAATGATTCTTATTCTCAGTAAATTCAACCTTACGATGAAACAAAATCTTCCCTCTTGTAACCTAGAGCCATCAAAAGATAAACTGTCTTAATCAGAACAGACTTTAGAGATTTTTTTTTTTCTCTCTTTTTATAGTCCAGGACACTGAAGTCCACAAAAGGTGTGGTTACTTTAGCCAACCAGTGATAGAGTAGCACAGAGCAAGTAAAAATGGTCAAATAAGTTGAATTAACCAAAGGGAAGGAAAGAAAAGAAAAGAAAAATGATAGGATATGCACTTTACAAGGCTCATTTCAAGAATTTCTGTTGCTCTATTAGTTTTACACACAAGTAAATATGGGGTCTTTTAAAACACCATTGAAATTCATGATTACCTTTGGCTGCTACTTTGTTTTGGTTATTTGGCAGTTTTGCACTTTGACGTTTTTATCACCAGACGCTTAACTTCCAGATTTGCTTTCTTCCTGTACTACAGTCCTCTACGGCCAGCCATCCTTATGTCATTAGTAATAAGCTTTCACGGGATAACTTACTTGAATTCTGAATTTTTCTTTATCCTTCATGAAATCAGTGGAGAAAAATGAAGGAATAGCATTCACATATATTAGAAATTTAAAAATTGATAATTTCCTATGTGTAACTTTGGCCAATTCATTTTAAATGTCCTATTTTTGAACTGGATCCACAAAATTGCTTATTGCATATACAATATCTGAATGTAACATGGTGTCACTGGATTATATATAAATGTCTCTGGAGAGTTGCCAAGCAGTGCAACCATTCTGCTCAAAATTTATTCTTCTAAGTACTATTGATCCATCTATTTTGCTTGGTTTATCTATTAAAACCATCGCATAATCACCATAGTGAGTTTGGGCAACAGGCTTGGCTTGAAATGAATGTAACCTATAGACAGTGAGATGATTGTGCAAAGTAAATAAGCTGCTTGTATTTAACTCAAATATATATACAATGGTTCCAATTTTATATTCATTATATATAAACAAAGAGAATCAGAAAAATGTGAGGGCAGCCCTAGAACAGATTAAAAAGAGTTGGAACTTTCAGAGAAGTGTTGCTGTAGTAACTTGATGAATATTTATCAGTCCAAATATCTACAGCTGTTATTTGTTTTCTTTTTTATTATTTATTTTGCTTTTTATGGTCTGTGAGCAGGAAACTCTAAGACAGAATTTAGGTTTCATGGAAATCACCTGACAGTGAATGTAAAAGCAATATTTTCCAGAGACTTAAAAAAGTACTAGCAAAGGCTCTTGTATCAAATCAGATACCTTTTGCTTTATAAACAGTGCATGTAGAACATAGCTAAATTATTTTATTAAGAAAAGATATAATTGTGGCAAGAAAAAAGTATGCATTTTAATGACAGATGACAGGTTGAAAAGTCTTTTCAATATTGTCAGTTGTAGCAGTACCAAAGCCCTTAGTGCCTATCACTGCCTGACACATGCAGGCACTAAATATTTGTAAGTAAATAGACTAGTCTGATTCAATTAAAATGTTATAAAAACATACTAATTTCCACGGGAAATAGATACAAGTGAGTTTTAATTTTGTGTAGTTCCAGAATTCCCTCACCCCATTGGACTTTTGAGTATACCTTATGATGACTTAATAACTTTTTTCAGCAGTTTTATAATCTCATGAAAGATATTTCAGTGCCAAATCCTTAGAAACTATTTTTCAAATAAAAATGTCAAGCTGTTCTAAGGTTTCTTTTTTTTAATGTATAATATATCCATTTGGAGAATGGCAAAACATTAAATTGTTGCACTGCCTCTGGTCTAATGTCTTGCAAATGTGCTTTGAACATAAGAAGCAACCCTTGGATTTTTTTTTATCAAAATCATAAAGCCTAGGAAGGCTAGGGTTATCAAAATCATAAAGCCTAGGGTGTTTTAGCATACTCCTCTTTTCTTCCTGCCTATGACCAAGAATACACCAATAAAAACTGAACTGTTATTTTGAAATTTAATTTTGACAACTGAGAGTTCCTACAGACATTCCAGTTAGTTACAACAATCTTTCCTTTTCACCCTGGGAGTCAATTAAACTGGAAAATTTTGCTGCTGCACACAATTGCTTGTATTTTGGGGGGTGGTGGTAGGGCACAGCCCATATAGCTCTTCCATAAGCACAACTCGTGCTATAGCCAAGTCAAAATGCCTCCCAAGAAGGACAATATGGAATACTGGTTTTTCTCCGACTGATTAATGTCTTTATTTTCTACACATGCATCTTCCTTTTTTCTGCAAAGCATCATTAAGCATTTTGGGGTGGACTTTTGGGGTATTTCTATGAGCAAGGCAACGTTGCAGAACTCCCCTGGTAATTCTTTGTTTGATGCCTAAATGTGCTCTTGAAATTATAAAAGATCTATTTACTATATCTATAAATGCCAATAGAATTTAAGGTTTGGATAATTTGGAGGTTAAAATATAAGTTTAGTAATATATACTCAGAAAATGGAGCTAATAGATATAAGAGAATATGATATGGGGGTACATTGTGATTTCTTTTAAAAGGGAAAGAGATAAATAGCCCAGTAGAGGCTTTACTACTACTACTACTACTACTACTGCTGCTGCTGCTGCTGCTGCTGCTGTTGCTGCTGCTGCTGCTGCTGCTACTACTACTACTACTACTACTACTACTACTACTATTATTATTATTATTATTATTATTATTATTTTACTTTGAGACAGAGAAAATTGGAGTGTGAAATGATTAATTTTTAAAGCCATCAGCAGAAACAAATTCAAGAATGGGGCTGTTGAACTACATTAGGACTAAAGTAATTATTTGTCTTTTTAAGTGAGGATACAACTTGACAAATTTATTTGTCTTAGTGATTGCAATCTTTAATTGCAATGTTTTCTCATTTCTCAGTATATGCCCACTGTGTTAATTTATGTCTTCAGATTTTTTGGAAACCTTTTTGGTTTCATTCCTAGAGGCTTTCTTTTCAGTGACCACTTTAATGTATATTTGAAAAGGAGACATTGCCATTGATTGGAGCTGGCAAATCTTGACAATGCAGTGACAAATAATTGAAGGGCTGGGGGAAAGCAAAATGAGAGACTTTCCTTGTAAATCCTTCTATTGTTTAATCAATTGACAAGAAGTTCTCAGGTCTTTCTAATATCCAGCAGAGAACTTGATAGTAGCTTAACTTCTTTCAACAATAAGTCAGTGATTAATTTGCTACACACGTATGTTTTAAGAGGGAAATGACCAAGATTGCCAAAGGCAAGTGGACAACTTTGTTGCAGAACATTGGAGAAGTGTCTGACCTGTGACTAATGACAGTGACTCTCATTTTCTATCTCATTTTTCAGACAAAATAAGTGAAAATTTTAACTCTTGCCAAAGTCAATGAATAGTAGAAATTTTTAGGTAAATACAACCAAGTGCAACTTTTTATAAGTCAGTGGTCTAGAACAGTATATTTGTATAGTTCTATTAAATTTTAAGCTTTATGTCTGTTCTTTTTTTTTTTTTTTTTTTCCTGTAGCAACTAACATTTTTCTTGTAGCACCTAAACACACAGTAAATGCTCTAATATATTTCAGGGTCTTTAGGACAGGAAGGGATCCTAAAACCTAAATCTGCACAGTACAGAAGCTACTAGCTACATGTGTCTACCGGGCATTTGAAATGAGGATAGTCTGAATTGAGAAGTGCTACAAGTGTAAAATACACAGTAGATATCAAAGACAGTCTGAATGATGTAAAGTATCTCATTAATAACTTTGGTATTGATCACATGTTGAAATAATATTTTGTATACATTGACTTAAATGAAAATATGTTATTAAAGTTAATTTCACCTATTTCTTTTTACTTTTTATAGTGTGGCTACTAAAAAAAATAAAATTACATATATGGATTGGGTTTGAAGTTCACATTATATTTCTGTTGGACACTGCGTCTAAAGGCAAAAACAAAGTGATTTTTCTAAGGTGTTATAACTTTTAACGAAGGGAAGGCGAGTAGGACAATCTTGGATCTCAGGGAAGCTTTTTGTGTACTTTGTAAATTAGAGATTTATTGGGCATGATTAGGCCAGAGGAGACATGAAAAGATAACAAAAATGAGCAAGCAGAAATAAAGGCAGGTAGGGGCTGGTGGCTTGGGAGGTTGTGGCAATCTTCATTGACAGAACAAAACATTCATCCCAAAAAGGTGATTTAGGCAAGTGGAGATTTTAGAAATACAAATTTAAGAAATTAAGCTTACCTTTAAAAATATTCAATCTAAAGTCTAAACAGCTGCAACAACAGGCCACATAAATACCCAGATTATAATGAAATTTGCAATATTATATTATTTGACATTTTAAAGTGTACCTTTGCCCTTTTTTGGCACCATTATATATTGAACGAGCAAGATTTTATGCTCCTATTTTCTCTTTAACTTGCAGAAGAAGACAGTCAACAATTTGTTTGGGAGCTTTATTTATTTAATTCTCTTGCATATAGGCCAAACTGTTTTTATTAGCACAAAAAGTGACTATGGAATGCCATTGATAATATCATCTAAACTAATTTCTAATAATTTGCTTTCAAAATAGTATATGTTCCCCTAGCATGAACCCTATCAAGATTTTCTTTTTTTCTCCTATTGTGTAGTCACACTCTTCATTTACTGAATTTCTTTTTAATATACAGGAACAGCATCTGTGGTAGAATACATTAGAACTGCCTACTTAGCACAGCTTACATAGGCACATCTAGATTTACATAAAATATACATTAGGAAATTATTATTTTATTTTCAGATATATGTTCTTCAGCAACTTAAAAATATTTTTTTTTCCTTATAAGATTATCTGAAAGCATAATTTCAGGATAAATTGACATGCATATATATTTTAAAATTTTTTTTGGAGTGAAAAATCTGGACCCTAGAAAATTACTACTGCACCTGGCTTTGTGTATATTGCATACTCTATTTCTTTAGAGAATTTACTCTCATGGATTTGAGGAATGATTTGCAAGTGCGATACATTGACCAGGGTGTCAGAGGTACATCACGGTCATAGGTGCTTTTTCTTCGCATCATATTTTGTATGGTATAGTTTTTTATGTTGTTGGGAGTATGATTAAATGTATGAAATATGGTATTTCAATTAATAAAATATATAGGTCAACTTTGCCACCCTCATCTTCCAGAAACAAGAGTGAATCTGTGTTGTAAAGCATAAGCCCAAAAACTGGATCTGAAAGTTGCCTGGCAAAACAGATGTGTACTGTTTTCCCCTGCCATTCCTAATTACAGCTATGGGTAACTGAGCTCAATATCTCTGCAGTGGTCTGTTACAATTCTGTATGAAGGCTGGACCTGGCATAGAAACTGAACCAGCTTTAGCATGCTAATGTCTATTTTCTGTTCAGATATAGGGAAAGACTAAATGCACATATTTAGATTGACTTTGTTTATATCAGAGAAAAATTAGCACAATAAGAACTATCTATATTTTTCATAAAATTCAGACAATCCATTTTGTGAAAAGAATATGGGTTGGAATGAGAGATCTATACAGATTTATTTCTTAAAAAAGGTATAATTACAAACACAATTCTAGGATTTTTTAAAATAAAATTTGTCTATTGAAGTATAATTGCAGCACAATAAACTGTACATGTTTGAAATTCAAAATGTACAATTTGAACAGTTCTGACATATGTGAAAACATTGCCACAGTCAAGATAACTAACATATCTGTCATAGCTGAAAGTTTCTTCATACCCCCTTTTATTACCTTCCTCCTTTCCTGCACCCTGAGCAAAACAACCATTGATCTGCTTTCTGTCACTATGTATTTGATAGAGTTTGGATATGTTGTCCCCCCAAAGATTATGTCAAAATCTGACCACCAGTGTGGCAGTATTGGGAGCTGTATAGGTTATGTGGGGCAAATATCTTATGAATAGTTTAACGTTACCCTCCCTGGTGGAGGGAGAGTAGTGAATTATCCTTCTGTTAGTTCCCATGGGAGCTTGTTGTTTAAAGGACCCTGGCACCTCTCTCTCTCTCTCTCTCTCTCTCTCTCTTGCTTCCTCTCACCATGTGATTTGCTTCTACCTGTGGGCTGCCTGCTGCTTTCCACCACGAGTAGAAGCAGCCTGAGGCCTGGGCCAGATGTGAACCAAATAAACCTCTTTTCTTTATAAATTACCCAGTTCCAGGAATTCTGTTTTAAGCAGCAGAAACAGACTAATACAGTATTAGTTTGCATTTTCAAGAATTTTATATCAATGGAATCATACAGTATGTGTGTTTTTTTTTGAGTCTGGCTTCTTTTACTTACTGTGATGTTTTCAATGTTTATCCTCGTTATAGCAAGTACTGTATTCCTTTTATTGCTGAATAGTATTCCATTGTATGGATAAACCACATTTTATGTATCCATTCATTAGTTGATGGGCATTTGTGGTTTTTGTTTGTTTGTTTTTGTCTATGAATAATTGATGCTACAAGCATTTGTGTAAAAGATTTTTTGTGTGGATAGGTGCTTTCTTTTCTCTTGGAAAAATATGTAAGAGTGGAATGGCTGGATCACATGGTAGGTGCACATGTAAGTATTTGAGAAACTGCCAAACTGTTTTCCATAGTGGTTGTGAAATTTTGCATTCTCACCATCGTTGTATGCAATTTCCAGTTGCTTCACATCCTCACCAACATTTGGTGTCCTCTTTTTAATTTAAGCCATTCTAGTGGGTATGCAGTAATATGACATTATGGCTTATATTTACGTTTGTCTAATGACTGCAAATGTTCAGCATTTTATGCTTATTATCATTCGTTATCTCTTCTTTGGTGAATTACTTGTTTAATTATTTTTCTCATTTTCTTATTAAGTTGTCTTGTTATCAAATTGAACAAGTTCTTCATGTATCTGGATACAGGTCTTGTGTGATAATTATGTTGTCAATTTTTTTCCCAGTCTGTATCTTGATTTTTCATTTTGTCAGTGGTAGTACATTTTGAAAAGCAAAACTTTTTAATTTTAGTGAAGTTAATCTACAATGTTTTTCTTTTATAGTTCTTGTTTTTGTGTTCTAAGAAAACTTAGCCTAGTCCAAGACACACAGATCTTTCTCCTATGATTTTTTTCTAGTGTTTAATACTTTTAGGTTCTGCATGTAGGTCTGTGTTCCCTTCAATTTAATTTTTGTGTGTGGTCTGAGGTTAGGATTGATGTCATTTATGTCAAAATCTATAGGATTATCCACATTGATTTAATACCATTTGTTGAAAGACTTTTTTTCTTCATTGAATTACCTTGGCATCTTTGTCAAGTCTGTTGACCACATATATGTAGATATATTTCCAAACTCTCTATTCGGTGTTCCATTGATCAACATACCCATCTTTTCATTCTTAATCAACTCTTTTCATTACTGTAGCTTTCTAATAAGTCGTGAATTTGAAGAGTTAATGGGATCCTTAGATTATTCTAAGTCCTTTGCATTTCAACATAACTTTTAAAACCAGCTTGTCAGTTACTATAAAAATGTCATCCTCCTGAGCCTCCCAATCTATTAACATAGTATATATTTCCATATATTTAGGTATTACTTAATTTCCCTTGGCAATAATTTGAAGGTTTTAGTGTAGAAATCTTAGGCAACTTTATTTGATTTTTTCCTAAGGTATTTTACATTGCTCGGCATTAACATAAATGTTTCTGTTAAATTTCATGTTCCAATTGTTTGTTGTTAATATATAAGAATACAACTGATTTAACCTTATATCGTGCAACTTCACTAAATTTATTAATTTTGTAGTTGTTTTGTATGTTCCCTGGAATATTTTTTGTGAGCAATTGTATCATTTGCAGGTAGGGACAGTTCTATTTCTCTCTTTCTCTGATCTTTCTGCACCTACTTTGTTTGTTTTTTGCTCTATTCTAATGGTTATCCCTTTTAGACCAATGTCAAGAAAAAGTGACAAGAGCCTTGTTCTCAGTCTCCGGGGAAAAGCATTCAGTCTTTAAATTTTAAATATGGTGTTTGCTGTAAATTTGGTTTTTGATGACCTTTTTCAGTTTGAAGAAGTTACCTGTCATTTTTAGTTTGCTGGTAATTTTTTAAAATATGAATTTTCTGCACTTATTGAAATAATGCATTTTTCTTAATTTTGTTAATATGTTGTATTATATTTATTTCCTAACATAGTTTGGTTTTGAAACCAAAGTTATCTATAGTGTATCTTAATTCTAGTGTTGTCTTTCAGAGATAACAAGTGAAAAAACTTTAGTATTTGACAGAGTTTGGATATGTTGTCCCCTCCAAAGCTCATGTCAAAATCCAGTCAAAACCCAAATTGTCAATGTTAGGAGTGCTTTGGGTCATAGGGGGCAGATCCCTCATCAATAGATTAATGCCCTCTCTGGAGGTGAGGGGGTAGTGAATGAGTTCTCCCTCTATTAGTTCCCGTGAGAGAAGGATGTTTAAAAGGACCCTGGCCCCTCTTGTCTCTCTCTCTCTTACGTCCTCTCACCATATGATCAGCCTGCTGCTTTCTGCCATGAGTAGAAGCAGCCTGAGGCCTGCGCAAGATGCAGCTGTCCCAGAATCATAAGCCAAATAAACCTTCTTTCTTTATAAATGACCCAGTTTCTGGTATTCTGTTATAAGCAACAGAAATAGACTAATACAGTATTTATTAGTATTTTGTATTTGTTCTTATTTTTACATATATTTTATTTCATCATGTTTATAGAAATGACTAAAGATAAAAGGTTTTCCACCATTACGAGCAAATCCTAGAGTTCATTTATGTATTGAAATACGTTTATATTTTTAACCCTTTAAATTTTTGTAGAACTATTTTTCTGTAAACTTGAGTTTAAATATGGCTGAAACTAACTCGTTTTTAACATTATAGATCTAAAATTTAGAAAACAAATGTCAAAACAATGAAGGATAAGATGCTATAATGGCATTACAGGAAGAAGTAAGAAAAGCATATAGGTGAGGAAATCAGAATATATTTGTGTAGATGTGCTGTAAATCCACACCTATGTTTGGCATCTATCTCTTTTGACTTCAGCATTCCAAGTTTTTGATGGGCATACTGCCATACTAACAGGTGTTGATTGCGTAGACATGCTAAGGAAGCAGAATGTACATAAAAACAGTAAAGAATTTGTGTTGGTGATTAATAGGACTTCACTGCACTATGGAAGTGCCTTCACAAACATTGGTGTGTACATATTTATATTTGAATAGTTCCATCCATTACTGAAGTCAGAAAATAAAATCATTTTGTGCCAGTAACTGATTAAGATATCTCCTATTGTTTAGTTTGATTTTAATCTTAGCTAGATAATGTATTCAAAATATTTTTATATACTTTTCAATTATAGTTTAAAGTAGGACACTCTATTCCCAAATGTTTCTTTTTTTTCCCCCAATATACTAAAGCATATATATATATATATATATATATATTTATATAGTTTAGCTTCAGTTACACTTCATGACTACTTGGAGCACTAAAATGTTTCAAATAATGGAAGGAAAGTCATAAAGACAATGTGCTTTAGAATTGTCCTTTAAACTTTTATTTCAAGAATCTTTGCTTATTAAAAAGAGATTAACATTTTTATATGTTTATGCATGTATACATCCACAAAATACCGATAGGATAATTTTATGAAGCTCTGTTCAGAATGGCAAAGCTTTCTTCAAGTTTCTTTAACAAAAGTCTGAAAAATTTAAGAATCTTAATTTTAATTTAACTAAAAATTAAAAATTCATTGCATCTCTTTTGATATTAATAGTAGTGTCAATAACATCTGATGAGGCTCAATGAAATTCTTTTGAAAACAAAGTTTTGCCCCAGAGGATGTATTTGGGGGGCATGTTAAAAACTATATCACGGGCCGGCCCCATGGCTCACTCGGGGCTGAGCGTGGTGCAGACAACACCGAGCTGAGGGTTGCAATCCCCTTACTGGTCAAAAAAAACAAAAAACAAAAAAAAAAACCTATATCACAAAGTCTGACGCATAACATGAAGAAGGATCCATCTGTACAGTTTTTTTGTGGGGAATTTTAACTTTCACTTGTCATGAGCCAAATCCAGTTGGAGTAAAATGCCATTCCTATCACAGACTGTGATGTTACGAAATGGACTCGTAACAACAGAAGTGGTCAGCACTTAAAGGGTTAGAGAGTCAGGTATTTTATTATGCCGGCAGGCCCAGATGAGCTACAGCTCCAAGATCTGAGCCCCAAGTTTAGGTCTTACAGGGTTTATATAGGCGGACTCTTCCAGGTTCTGTAAGTTTCATTTTCTCAGCATTCATGTGGCTAGTGCAGTAGCTATTGCGATAAGCAAGCACGTTTACAAAAGCGGGGAGTGCAAGCAGTTGATTAGCAGTAATGTTGATGCAATAAGCGGGTACTATTTTAAAGGCAAAACAAGCTACTGAAAGAATTAATTTTGAATTTTCCCAACAATGTTATTGTACATGATATATATGTACAGGAAGATAACCCTATAAAACAGAACCTCAATGAACTTTACAGATAAACTGAAAAAAAAATTGTCAGTGATGTATTGTGCTTTATTCTTTACGAAACTGACAAAATAATGCAAGAGCAAGTTTAAGTACAATTAGGTGTGTATTGAAATCCCAGACACTTCTCTTGTAAGTGATTATTCTACCTGGAGAATGGGAGCATTTTTCATACTATCTTTATGTTTATTTATATTACAAATTGTGAACTACTTTTATTATTTAAATGGTTTCCACCATTCACAACACCTGGGAGGTGAAGAAGAGGCAGCTGTGTACTGGGATGGTGAGAATGGCAGGGACAAGAATTCTGTCATTAAATAAATTTAGGATTTTTGTAAGAACTAAAAATTTGTGGGAACATGGGGTACAAATGCAATTTATGGTAATGATTATGTTGCCAGTATGAATCTGGACTTCACATCTTGGGCACGAGGGGTGACAATCAGTTTTGTATCTCATGAATATTTATAACCAATAAAAAATAAAAAATTAAAAAAAATAGGAAAAGGTAGATTTACTGAGAGAAAAACACCAAAAATTAGTGGCTGTGGAAATTTCTTAAAAAGTGAGATGTAAATGAGCAACCTAAATATAAATATAGCACAGAAATAGTTAGGTTGAGGAAACTATTTAAGAGCTGTACTGTTAAACTTTATTGTTATTCAACTTTGATAAATAAACTCTGCTGTGACTAGGTATAACTAGGTGTACATTTGCAAGTGGAAATCTGTCTATTTATTGATTGGGAAGTAGGAAATTTGACCACCAGTTTTCTCAGGTTTCATCCCATTATTGACAAAGTCTATTAAATAATAATATTAAATAGTTTAAGTGATACGATAGTTAAGGCATTCCTATATAGAATCTCTTCTATGCCGTTAAGAATAATCCAATTTGGTACATGACAAATGAAAGTTAAATTTCAAGTAGTTACTCTTTGTCTTGATCTACTTTTGTCAATTTTCCTGGGACAGTTTGGTTTATACCTCTTGTTATGGTTTAATATATTAACACTGCCTTTCACTCTCAAGAGTACTGGGTGGATGATTGATCCAATGGTCACTCCATTCTTTTTCACAAGAAAATGCAGCAAGAGAGGACCTAAAGATCTACCAGGTCAAGAAGGCTTAATTCTAAATTAAATTGAGGTAAAATTATTCTATTACTATTCCAAATTAACATTTTACAATCAAACCTGGTCTTTTACCAGTCTTCTTTATCTCAGCAAATGTCAACACTTTCTATCCAATTGTTGAGGCACAAAACCTTGAAGTCACTTTCTTTCTTTCATAACCCCATTCAATTAATCAAAAATCCCTTTGGCTTTTTTTTTTTTTTTTTCAAAATATATTTAGAAACCTCTCACTTCTTATCACCTTTACCACAACCACTCTGGTGCAAGCCTCCATTAACAGTCATCTGAATTACTTTTTAATAGTCTCATAACTGCTTTCTCTGCTTCTTCTCCTGGTCCTTTATGTCAGTTCTCAACACAGCAGCTGAAGTGACTGCTAAAATGTAACTGAGATCATGTCACTCCTATGTTCAGAACATTCTTATGGTTTCTTAGCTCACACAGAGTAAAGGATAAAGTGTTTAAAACAGCCCCCAAGATGGCGGAGGGTCTATGCAATCTTACCCCTTCTATTTACCTCTCAGACTTCATCTATTTCTCCCTTCTGTGCTCAAGTAGGTCCAGCCACCATAGGCTCCTAGTTGTTTCTGGAAGCTGCTGAGTATGATCCTGCCTTAGGACCTTTGCACTGACAGGTTCTATTATCTAAAACCTTATTCACAAGATATTTATGTGATGTAGTCTCTCGCCCCTTCAAATCTTTGCTTAAATGTTATTCAGTGAAGCCTTCACTGACCATCCTATTCAAAATTGTAGGTTTCCTTTCCCACTGTGCGCTCGCACCCACACACACACACATCCACAGCACTCCCCATGATCTTTTCCTGATTTTTTCATAGCACTATCACCATCTAACATACTATATAATTTATTCATTTTTAGTTTATGTACTTCATCCCCTCCCCGTAACTAAAATCACCATGAGGGCAGACATTTCCGTATTGCCAGCACCTAGTATAATGCATGGTCTATAATAGGTGCTCAATAAATATTTATTGAATGAAGGAATTTAACTTACACTCTGATCTCATATTTCTAGCATATTAGTGGTGTTGTGCTATTTTTCCATTCTTCACAAAGTTTAATTTGACATATTTATCATTTATATACTCATTATGTTTTTGTATATATGCAGACTTGAATGGTTAAACTCACATACAAAGAATCAGTTCATGAAATAAACATCATAACATGTTTTCTGCATAGAAAATCAAAAGACAGCAGTGGTACTTAGATTTAACTTCTTGGATGAGTTTTAAGTGACTTCCATAAGACAGATTTGAATAAGCTTTAAATTAACTAAGGCAGGTGCTTTATTTAGCTAATGCATTACAACTTCCAAAAATTGGTCTCTGCAACACAAAATTCAATGGCTGCAGTATGCTCTATATAAATACATACATTTAACTATATAGAAGACCATTTGAGCACATTTTCCAAAACTAAAACTCAGCGAGGTCTTGTACCCAATGTCCCTTAGCTTTGGGAACCATACAGTCAGGCATCTGCCTGGGGTGAAGGGTTGTGGTTTTTATGAATGAATGAGTTAAAATAGTTTCCTATTAGTAAGGTAATGGCCCTGTCCTCCCTCAGCTTAAACTTATCAAATGATTTATCTTATACTATTTCTCTGATAGTCATGGTAGATACTTATTTAACTGCACTGCCAATGACTTACAAATAGTCTGTGCTTCTTTCCACTACTGAGGATTAATGTCATTTACCTTTAGTTGTTAGGCAAAGATGAAAATGGAGGATATAGATTTATTTCATGGTGAAAGTTTAGAACCATTGCTCTATAATCCAAATAAAAAATGAAAAACTGTAAAAGAAAGTTTTTACAGTAGATGGTCAATCTCTATAATAAAACTATTTTAAAGCACACCAGGGTACCATTTAAAATAAAGTGGTTTTGACAATATGTTTATTTCTGTTAAAATTATATGTACATAAGAATGAATAAATAGTTGTTGATAGACTCAAATATTCACTTCTCTTTTGCTTTTGGTCTCATAATCAGCATTGACTCAGAAGCTCAATTTGAACTGAAAACACATTTTATTCTTCCATAGTTTGTATTTTCATTGTACCAATTTTCTTCTAGATTTTTTGTATTAATTTTTATAATATCAATAAATATTTAAATAATATCAATTATAGTATTTAATCATGCTCCTTATGACATGGAAAATAATCAGTTATATGTTGAAAGCCAGTCCATCAAAGCCTCTCTGTTTTGGGCTAGGAAATATCAAGAATACTTTTATTAGTTTATCATTTTAAAACTCCAACATACTAGTGCTTCAAAGAAAATGTATTTTATAGATAGTTGACTCTGTTCACCTTATTTCTTTGTCATCATTAACTTGGATTTTAAGACTGCCTGAATGGTAATGTTCTCTAAGCTTTCCTCTAGAGTAGGCGATTTTTATATTTAGGGAACTGCATTTGCTTTATTTGCCCACATTATTCTGCACTGAGTGCCTCTGAGATTTCGAGGACAAAAACAAGTACACATTGTGAAAAGATTAATATCTCATGGATTTTGTAGCTGTTATCAAATTAACCAAATCCTTCTTTTTCTAATATAAATTTTAAAAAGTACAGTAACTTTAGCTGGAATATAAGCTAAATAATATACAGGAACACATGAAGTAATAATGAATGAATGAAAAGTTTGGAAATCCTAGTTAGTGGAACAATATGAAAGTAAAATCTCCCAGCCTGCTTATTTTCAGCTGTGGATGTAGGAGAGTTTGCTGTGTTCTTTCTCATGTAACCCACTGCAAAAGATTCAATGTGCGCTTAATGCAGAACAACATCCTACATAGTGGGGAGGAATCATATCTATGAATTCTTTGTTTGCATAGAATAAACTCATCATATCAACATTTTAAAAAGTAGCCATAGCTTATTTGACTAACAGCAAGTATAGTTCAGTGCTATAAAACTCCTTAGGAAGACTTTTGTTATTCAGAAGAATAAAAATCAAAAGTGTCAGTATGTTTTATACTATATGGGGGAATTTTCCAGAACACATAGAAAGGGATTTGGTGGTAAACTTACTTAACCTAGTAGGGAGCAAAAAAGAGGCAATTTGGGAGTGTCAAAAGCCAAAATTATAACAAATTTTGTTTAAAGATTTAATTGGCTTTTATTAGTGTTTCCAGAATCTGGTAGCATCTCATTTTATAAGAAAGAATATAAAATAGAAAAAGTGCTCACTGGGCATGGCAAAGCAGTTGGTTTTAGTAAGGTGGGACCAAGGAAACAAATTAATAAAAGTGGACTGGTTAACATTATGTTACTTCAGATTACTTTTCGTGCAAGGGTTAAAGCATAGAGGACGCCTTCTTATGCTGGCTCACGTTGACTGGTCTCTTTCTAAATGGTAGCAATGAATCTCCTGTTTTCAGGAAAAACAGGTCTGTTATAGGCTTTACCTGCTTCTTTAAAGCTTTAATTTGATTATGTGGCACTTAGTATGAGTGACTCTATTTTGGTTTGGTCTGTTGGGCCTGGTACAGGAGCTCAGTCTGAAATAATGGTCATCCATATATTTTATTTAACAGGAGATTGGTTTTAATATCCTACAACCTCAAAGTAATAAAGAGTTTTCGTCATTTCACTGTTAAAAAAAATATCAAATTGTCATCTAAGCAGACTGTACTTTCTAAACATAAATGAGTTATCTTGATCCCAAAAGATAACTTTAATAACTGCATTACATTGCCATCTTTAATAATCTTCTGAATTTTAACCTAGTAAGAAGTTGTGTTTTCCAAATTTAATTTGAGAATTTTATGGGGAAAATACTCTTTAATTAAAATTAATATCTGGTTTCCAAGTACCCTGCCATGATATCTCCGTCTTGCTCAAAGTTAGAAATAACATTTATGGCACTGTCTTCTGTTTACTGAGATATATGCTAATAATGAATCTGATTCCTCTTTTGCTATTGTTGTTGTTATTTCTTTTGTTTTGTTTTGGCTTGCTAAACAGAGGGCTTTATTATTGAGTCAGAAAGTTAGAGAAGTATAGTTTAGCTCATTTAAAGAGGGCAAAGTGGAAAATAGGTTTCGGAGGAATCTACCACCATCTAAAAATTTGATGTGAATGCTCTAAATTTTTTCCTGTTTGATTTACTAATTAGAAGTAATTATGTTATGGTGTATATTGTTTCATTAGAAATTTCCTGAGATATGCCTGGAATGACATGTATTCATGAAAGTTCTTGAATGCGAGGTTAGAAGGGAAGTTTGTACATGTATTTAAAAACAATGAAAATGTGAAAAAAGTTGAAAACAAATACAATTGCTTAAAATAAATACTAACACATTTCACCACAAAGAATCCTTGAGTTAAATTACAAAGTGGCATTTTTTGTAAATCTGATGCAATAACTCTGTACATTGTCTGCTTCTTGACAAATAAATTATTCTTATGATGGTATTGTAAGGTTAAAAGTAATTGACTCATTGACTTAATAAAATTAAAGTAATAATTTTAAGATATCTTAAATAGATATGATGAAAACCATTCCTGACATATATCGAACACCAAGAGGGTTTTATTGAAGCCTCAATATTAAATCTTTGTAATTTAATGGTGCCCTGATAAGCAGCAATTTCTATGTATATTTTGAAAGGTGAAAATGAGTTGAGATCACAATGTGGTTTTCTATTTTATTGGTATCGTTGACAGTGAACATGGACTCCTTCAAATAAAGCAGGCTCTGGGCTGGCCGGTTAACTCAGTTGGTTAGAGCTCAGTGTTAGTTACAACACCAAGGTCAATGATTCAGATCCCCATATTGGCCAGCTGCAAAAAACCAAAAACAAACAAACAAGAAAACATATAGCACCTGCTCAACAAAAGTAAAAAATAAATAAATAAATAAATAAATAAATAAATAAAGCAGCCTCTGCAATACTCTTAATGTATTCTTAAATCATATTGCCTATGGGATTTTGATGTGTGTTCAGGGCATTCGTCATTACAAAACCTATCTTTTATTTCTTGCTCTATTACATATGTAATGCCCCCACTTAAACAGAATTAGGCAGCACAAGTGAAAGAGATTCAGTTCAAGAGGCTATTGGCTTTGTTGTAAAGTGCCATGGATGTACCATAATTATATACAAACCTACATTGCTTCCGATGTTTGGTAATTATGACCAGTGATGTGTATTATTGATTTTAAAGCAATTTAGAACTGGTCCATGTTCAGAATTGAGCAGCTATGTGCACTATAATTGCTTTGGTAATGTGTCTGTGTTATATTTAAATGCTTAAGGATAGCTTTCCAGCTAATGAAAAATCATTGTTTGTACTTTTGCATTTCTAGTACTTCCTGTTATAAAAGCATCTGCCATAGCAGGAAATAATTCTTATGAAATTCCTAAAAGGATTATGTGACTATTACTACACTGTAGGATTTTCAAGGGGAATTTGGCCAAAAAAGTGAAACTGATAAAGATTTATTATCTGTATTACATAAAGGCTCGAATGGTCAACACTAGCTGAAGGGCATTTATCGCATTCATTTATTTAGTATATTGATAGGATCTGTAAACGACATTACATCTATTGTGTAACCTTATGAAAATCAGTCTTCAATAATGCATATCTGGTTAAATATAATGTATGGTATTATTAATATTTAAATATAAAGTATTTCCAATTACCTTCATTTCTTTGTATACCATCTGTTTTTCATTAAAGTTCTGAAGTTAACCACTGTATTCTTCTATTTCATCATACAATAATGAAATGTATTTTTAGTACTTTAAAAGAAAAAAATAGTTCTCATAAGTGTGTATTAGTACATTTGAGATTAAGTGTTCAGAAAGAATACACACTCATTTCTGTATGTTAATGCAATTCTTTAATCAATCTATTGTAATCTTATTTCTATAAAATATTATCTCTGATATGTAAATTTTTGAATAGATATAGTGATAACTATGCTTTCGAATATCGGAAAATAGTTTCTAATATCATAAACTCTATTCAAAATGTGAGTTTTCCAGAGACTTCATAATCCTGTACCTTCTATAATATTTCACAATAAGCTCTCGCTAACAATTCTCACTTCAATCATCTACCCATATATCAAAACAAATCATCTAAGCAGAAAATTTTAAATATCAGAACATTTTTTAGCCCACATAGAATTTCCTGTAGCATGTCTGTTATAAGAAATTCATCCTGACAAAAGAGGCAATTAGTTTGCTGAGTGACAACAGGAAATGTCACCAATGGCTGTAAACTGATGATTCCATTCATTATCATGTTGGCAACTCTCCTTATTATGAACATTAAAATGATCACTTTCATGTAATTTAAACCTGCACCTGCATTTTTCTTTGCTGAGACATCCTTACCTCAGTCGTATACTATAGTTTTACCTGCTAATTTTCGCTTCCTTTTCCTTACTCAATATGAAGTGCTGTATTAATCTTTAAAGTATGTTTTAAAAGGATTCTCTAAAAACTATAAAACTGGAAGTTATATTGCTGGCAGGGAATCTTCTCTGAAGAACTCTTAAAACAGACATTGAAAGATACTGCAGGTGAACAGTTTTATTCTAGTCCAGAAGATAAGCAACCTATGGGCTATCAAACCATAGAATCATTAAGGAAAATACTTATTCTTTCAATTGAAAATATCAAAATAGTAGTAATTTATTTTAGTTAACTTTTTTTTCTAAGTGTTCATTCTATAGGCAAGTATCTAATGATACTTAATTTCAGGAAATTGTGTGGATCTTGGAAGAGTCAAAATCACAATTTATGTGCCTGATTTTGCCTCTTATCCATGTTGTTTGTCTGTGTAACTACTAATTTTCCATGTTGTTTTAAGGCAAAAACAAAAACCAAGTTATAGATGTGATTAGACACATCTCTTTACTTTTCAATGGTAGATTACTTTGGCCAATTAGTTAACTACTGGATTGACGGTCACATATTTTCTTATTGTTCAATGGGGCAATTGACAAAATTTGAAGAGTGTGATATCACTACAATCTACTTTATAAATGTATGTTTAAATGAAATTGTTCATTGTATAATAGAAAATGTGTTAGTACATATCCCGTGAGTCCTGATTGGGATTATCAAGAAAGAAAACAAGTTAAGGTTTACTGAGATAAGATCTAGTTCAGCCCACAGGACAAAGGTTAACTGTTGCCTTATGTTGCCAACAAATTTAGAGTACACAGTAATCCTTTAAAGTACATAAGTGTCAAAAAATGTCTGCAGAAAATTGATAAACAAGCATGTGAGTTTGCCCTTTCTTTGTGGTTACAAGGACAAACAATTAGTTTTCCATTATTTACTAAAATCATTGAGTTGTACTATTGAAAGTTATTTTAGATATCATCTGTGCAATTAATCTCATGATGAAGATGAGAAAAATTAGGCTCAGAGAGATAAAGTGACTTTTTTAAGTTCACACACTTGGGCATAGCTGAACTAGAAGTAGAATCACAGTTCACAGAGGTTCAGTATTCTCTCTGGCTATTTTGAGGTCAGCCTTGGAGCTATCTTCATTGGTATGGCAATTTTCTCTCAAACTTTAAAAGTTTGATAGTAGTGCCTTGTCTGAAATGTGTGTGTTTGTGTGTCTGTGTGTTTTGTAAAACTATTATTTAATCACATGGCATATCATTTTGAAGGACTCTGTTACTAATGAAAACACAGAGAACTATGGTCTTGATTCTTTCCTTTGGACTGAAGAGAATATGTACATAAATACTTTCTTAAGCTGAATGGAGACAAAAAGACTACTTAGATGCCGTCATTTCTGGGAAAGAAATTGTTTGTAGGGACAAAGACTAAGTGTGTTTAAATCCACTTGGAGGGTTGTAAGGCAGTTAGATTATACAGTGACATAATTCAGGGAAGCATTATTGTACTCTCTTTTTCCTACTGAAACTTTTCTCTACACCTCTCTTTTTTCTAGTAGAAGTCAGTTAAATTTATTTCCAGTGTAGGTCTAAACTTGGTTCAATGATTTGAGAAGTATAGACCTCAGCTAAGCTTTATAACTGTCAACTGACTAAGAATAATACAGTCCCCAATTTTTCAGAGCTTGAAAAAAATGCTTTTTCTCCAAATATATACAATAAAATAATAGTACAGCTAAGAATAGAATTTTAGAGGCATCCTTACTCTTCTGAATGTTTTCACCCACAATCCTGCTCACAGGCGGTGGAGACTGAAACACAGAGAGTTTCAATTTTATAAGGAAAGAGCTAGGCTTTCCTTGAATTTAGGTTGTAATTCAAATGATTATTATTATATGGACCCACTCCAATACATTTTCAGTATCAATAACTTTAGAAAAAGATTGTATCATCCATTCCCTAGAATTAGCCTAGCCAGTTTCTTGAATAAGTGACTGGATGCTTTCTTAGTATAATCTTTTTCCTGTATTTTGTGGTATTGTATCAGTGGGATATTTTATATTTTGTCCTTCAAGTTCCACAAACGTTTATGGAGTGCTTACTATAATTCAAGAGCTGTCCTACACATTAACTTCAGTGAATTCCCACCATATAACACTGTGTCTTGTGTATAATAAATGCTCAGAAGAAATTTATTAACTGGTGATACAATAACTAATAAGACACAGTACTTACCTTCAAAACCTCAAGCTCTAGTGGGGAAAACAAACATACCATCATATAATTAATATTAATTGCAATAGCCACTTTTTCTAGCACTAAGGTATGAAGAGAGGGCAATGGAGACACAGAAGTAGTAGAAATTAACTTAGGCTGGAGAAATTCACATAAAGTAACTTACAGTCTAATTATTCTATGATTAACATCACACCACCTAGAATAAGATATATTTTTCCTGAAAATATGGATATAGAAATAAAATTAAAATACTTGTGTATGTATTTCATCACCATAAGCCTCCAAGCCCCCTCAATTTCTAAAAAGTTATAATTATAATTGTCTCAAAATACTCAGGGCTAGGATGAATAAGCTATTTCACTATCTACTCGCACCTAATATTAAAGCTAAATTTAAGGGAAAATATGAATTTTACTAACATTTTATGATTTATCTATGCTTTTCTAGCCAAACAGCATTATATATTTAAAATACATGTATATGAATTATGCATCTTCAGAAGTTTAGTTCTGTCGTTGAAAATAGAAAGCCTAAGATTATTAAAAGAGAGCTTACATAAAAGTGGAGGCAAATATGAAAATATAGTATTTCCTGTGATACAATCAGATCTCAAACTTTGTTCCAGTTATGGGGAAATGAAAAATTTCTAACATGCAGGAAAGTTGAAGAATATAACAGTGAACATCCATGTACCCAACACCTAGAATCAATCACTAACATTTCACTTTAAAACTTGATTATGGGGGATTACTCTTTGTGGTCTAAAAGCTCTTTCTTACACAAATACTTCTAATACTGAGGACAGGAATTATTATGTTCATTTTACAAATAAGGGAACTGAGATTCAGAGCCACTTACTAATCAAGTGCCCCGCACTGTTCTTTACATTAATAATGTGTTTCCCGACCTTGGCTGGAGATAGTATTTTTTCAGAATCTTTAAAAATACTGATACATTGGTCCTACTCCAGAGAATCCAATAGAATTGGCCTGGGAGACTATCCAAGTGTTGGGATTTTAAAAAGCTCCCTAGGTGATTCTAATGTGCACTCAAGGTTGAGATCCTACATAAGTATTCCAAAAATAGTTGATGAATAAATATTTTTTTTCAAATTTTGTGTTTTTTAAGTAACAGCTTTATTTGTTTATTGATTTTATTTATTTTTATAGCAGTTTTAGTTTCACAGAGAAATTGAGCAGAAAGTACAGATCCCATACCCTCCCCCCCCACACATACACAGTTTCTTCTACTATTGACTGCTATGTTCATGTGGTACCTTTGTTACAATTATGAATCAGTATTGACATATTATTATTAACTTAATTTTACATTAGGGTTCCCTCTTTGTATTGTACAGTTCTATGGGTTTTGCTGAATGCATGAAGTCATGTATTCACCATTGCAGTATCATACAGAATAGTTTTGCTCCCCTAAACATCCTCTGTGCTCCACCTATTCATCCCTATCTCCCTCTCGCCTCCCTCACCCTCTGAAACCCTGGCAACCACTGATGTTTTTCCATTGCCTCAAGCATTTATCATTTCTCTGTACTGGAAACATTCAAAATCCTCTCTTCTAGTTAGTTGAAACTATACAATACATTGTTAGTTATAGTTACCCTACAGTGCTATAGAACACCAGGTATTATTCCTCCTATCTAGCTGTACGTTTGTATCCATTAACCAACCATTAACTGTACATATGTATGGGGTACAGAGTTATATTTCAATACATGTATACAATGTGTGATGATCAAATCAGGGTAATTAGCATATCCATCATCACGAAAAATTATCATTTTTTTGTGAGGAGCACATTCGAGCTCCTCTTTTCCAGCCATTTGAATATATAAAACAAATTATTGTTAATTATAGACACCTAGCACTATTGTAGACCACTAGAACTTATTTTTTTCATCTAGCTGTAATTTTGTATCCATTAACCAACCTCTCCCTATCCTCCCTTCCTACTCCCCTTCCCAGTCTCTAGTAACCACAATTCTACTCTCTACTTCTATGAGCTCAACTTCTTTTTTAGCTCCCACATGTGAGTGAGAACATGTGGTATTTATCTTTCTGTGCCTGACTTACATCACGTAACATAGTGTCTTCCAGGCTCCTCCATGTTGTCACAATGACAAGATTTCATTCTATTTTATGGCTGTGTAATGGTCTATTATTTATATGTACCACATTTTCTTTCTTTATTCATTTTTTAATGGACACTTAGGTTGATTCCATATCTTGGTTATTGTGAATACTGTTGCAATAAACATGCGAGTGTACGTATATCCTTTCCTTTGGATAAATACCCAGCAGTGGATTGCTGGATCTCATGATAGTTCTATTTTTTAGTTTTTCGAGGAACCTCCATGCTGCTTTCTGTAATGGTTGTACTCATTTACATTCCAAACAACAGCATATAAGAAATAACAGCTTTATTGAGGCACAAATCACATACCATAAAATTCATTCATTTAAAATGTAGGATTCAGTTGTTTTAGCATATTCCCTAAGTTTGCAACCACCACCCCAATTGATTCATTTTCATCATCACAAAAAGAAATTCAGAATGAATTAGTAGTAAAATTCCATTTCCCCCAAACCCTTCCATGCCTAAGCAACCATTAATCTACTTTATCTTTATATAGATTTGCCTATTCTGAACATTTTATATAAATGTAACCAAATAAGTGGTCTTTGTGTCTGGCTTTCACTTAGCATAATGTTTTCAAGGTTCGTTCACATCTTAGCATGTATCGTAATTCATTCTTTTTATGGCTGAATAATATTCCATTATAAGTATATTCCACATTTTTCTATCCATTCATCAGTTGATGGGCATTTTGATTATTTCCACCATACAGCTATCATGGATAATACTTCATGTACAAGATTTTGCATAGACATATGTTTTTAATTTCCTAGGAGTAGAATTGATGGGTCATGTGGTAACTTTATGTTTAACTTTTTGAGGAAAACTTTTCCAAAGCAGCAGCACTATTTTACATTCCCACCAGCAATGTTTGAGGGTCCCAATTTCTCCACATCCTTAACAACACATTATTATCTGTCTTTTTGATTGTAACTGTTTTAATGGGTGTAAAGTGGTATATCATGGTAGCTTTAATTTTCATTTCCCTGAAGGCTAATGGTGTTCGCCATCATTTCGTGTACTTTTTGGACATTTGTATATCTTCTTTGGAAAAATGTCTATTCATACTTTTGGCCTATTTTTAGTTGAGTTATTCATTCTTTTTTGTTAACTTATAAGAGTTTTTTTATATATTTCAAATACTAGTCCCTAATCAGAAACACGATTTGCAAATATTTTCTCTCATTCTTTGGGTTGTTTTTTCACATTACTAAATGGTATTAATTGAAGCACTGAAGTCTTTAATTTTAATGAAGTTCAATTTATTTTTATTTTTTCACTTGTGCTTTTAGTGTCATATCTGAGAAGGCTTTACCTAATCCAAAGTCATGAAAAATTGTTCTTATATTTTCTTATAACTGTTGATAGTTTTAAATTTAGGTCTGTGTTCTATTCTGAGTTAATTTTTCTATATGGTGTGAGAAAGGGACACAGCATTTTTTTTTTTTTTTTTGAGACACAGAATATACCTTCAGTCTACAACTGTCTTTTGTATAGTGCCAGTTCTAATAAACTGAGTTGGTTATCAACATAGGATAATTAAGTTGGTTATCAACATAGGATAAATAGTGTTTCATGCAACTTCAGTCTGAATTGGGTTAAGTGATATAGAAACTTAGAGACTATGTAACGTCTCCTGTCCTCAAAAAATATTTTATTTTAAAAAATCCCTCCCAAAGTATATTTATTGATGTTTGTGTCTCAAATTTAAAACTGTACTTTTTTTTTTTTTTCCCCTCTTTATGGAAAATATTATAATTTCTCCTTTGAGTTGTTTTGGTACCCCTGTTAACCCCTGAAAACCAATTTACTGCAAATGTGAGAGCTTATTTATGGAATCTTAATTATATTCCACTGATCTATATGTCTATCTCTTATTGTCAGTACCACACTCTTGATAGTCTTGCTTAGTAGTAAATTTTTAAATTAAGAAGTGTGAGTCCTCTAATATTCTTTTTCCAGATTGTTTTATCAATTCTGTGTTCCTTGCATTTCCATGTGAATTGTAGGATCAGTTTGTCAATTTCTGCAAAAATAAATGCAGTTGGAATTTCAATAGGGATTATGCTGAATCTGTAGATCAGTTTAAATAGTTTTGCTTTCTTAACAATATTGAGTATTCTGATTCATGAAAGTGGGATGACTTTCCATTTATTTAGGAATTCTTTAACTTATTTAGACAATGTTTTAAATTTCCAGTACACAAGTTTTGCACTTCTTTTATTAAATTTATTCCTAAGTATTTTATCTTTTTGGATGCTACGGCAATTGGAATTGTTTTCTTTATTTTTTTAATTATTCATTGCTACTGCATAGAAATTCAATTAGGATTTTCTATACACAAGATCTTGTCATCTTCAAATATAGTCTTACTTCTTCCTTTCCAATATGGATGCTATTTATTTCTTTGTATTGACTAATTGTCCTAGCTAGAGCTTCCAGTGAAGTGTTGTGTCATTAGAAAGAACAATAAAGAAAGATAATAAACTCATAAAACGCAGTTTTAAATAGTCACAGAAGGATGAAAGAGCAAAAAGTGAAAATGTTGCTCATTGGTCTGGAGGAGAATGTGATGACTTTACTGGAGTCTTTCATGATGCTGAGTTTACATTCTTGGAATGGAGGCTACCACAGTGACTTTTCCACTGCTTGGTGATGATACTGATTATGATGTTTATGAAAAAACGGGATGGCTGAATATTGAGGGACCATGATGAGTTCAGTTTTTATTAGGTCATGAATATCAATGGCACATGCATATGAGAATCAGAAAATGTAGAGAATCAAATGCCAGATCAAGAGTCAAGTCATAACTGGAAATGCATATTTGAGAAGATTGCATGTTGAAACCAAGAGAATGATTGAATTTAAAAGAAAAAAAATCTATTCATCTAGGAACAGCAGCTTTGGTACATCCCCCAAATGTATGATACTTACAATGTATTAGTCTGCATACCATCCATCTTGCACCTATATTTCTGAGTCTTCTTGAATACAGATAGTTAAGTCATTAAACTATCCAAAATAAATGTTACTGCTTGATGTTAAGATCTAGAGGATCCACCATTTCTTGCTCTACAAAGTATGCAAAATTATAACTTTATAGCTCCTTTTACTTCAGTAATGAAAAATGATAGTTTCCCAGCAGCTATCAAATGTGGTTAGCCACAACAGAATAATGTGAGGAAACCTAGTTCCAGCATAAAAGCCCCGAAAATACACAAAAGTTTTAAACTTTCATTTAATCATTCAGGGAAAAGAAAGGTTACATCTTACACTTGCATCTGCAACTTCCCTGAAAAACTGGCACAGTCTACTATAAAGTTCAACTAACAGGAAAAAAAAAACCCTGATTTTGCAAGAAGGCCATGAAGTGTAAGCCATAATTTTGGATGACTAATTAAACGGCCATAGTGGGTGTATAGAATTCAAATGCAAGGTAAATTCAGTTAAAAATTTCTAATTTTTTGAAGCACATATAATGATATATAGAAATTACTGGTAAGTGATGAAGATACCCTCCCCTGAAAAGGACACAAACACATACAAAACTATGCACATATTTCCTAGGTATTCACACATCTTTATGATTACATAAAATACACAAAATAAGAACTTTTCAATCCATAATTCCATGAAGGCAAATTATTCAGATTGGTTTACTCTTTTAGTAAAATTTTGTAATTTTCACTTTTTACAGTCAAAGTAACTGTCTTAAAACCACAGAAGAAATTAGTGGCAAAAATGGAACCAGAATCCAAACTCCTGATTTTTTTTTTTTGTGGCATCCTTTTTACTACAACATGCTGCCACATCAATAGCTTAGCAGAATGAAGGAAAGTGAACAACAGAAGCTGACATATGATTCATCACTGGAGTGTCACCTTGGTTTCTAAAAACTTAGAATATACTTAGGAACTGACTTCTCAGATTGGATCTGGACAAAAATGACTAGATTTGGAGATACTTTTGACTTGATTCTAATTATTCATTGTAATGGATTTCACTAGGACTTTAAAATCCTCATTGAAAATGCCACAGGAATTTAATGGATTAGTCAAATCACAGGCTTGTAGATATTTTCAGGCAACGTGCTGAGTTGCTTGAAAAGTAAAGCTTCCTTAATCTTCCAAGTTTAACTTTCTTCTATTCCTACGACACCTGCCAGTGCATACATTCATTCAATGCAATATAGTGGGGAATACTGTTTCAAGAATGAGTTCCAGGGCCGGCCCGGTGGCATACTGGATAGTGCGCTGCTTGGGAGTGCGGTGGCGCTCCCGCCGAGGGTTCGGATCCCATGTGGAGACCGGTTCCGCTCACTGGTTGAGCGCGGAGTGGGCGCAACACCAAGGGTTGCGATCCCGTTACCGGTCAGTAAAAAAAAAAAAAAAACAAAAAAAAAAAAAAAAGAATGAGTTCCAGGTTCAATATGCAGAACATTTGTCAACTTAAAAAGATAACCTTTATAGCCTTGCTTATAAAACCATATGCAGTTCTGTAATTCAAACTATTCACAATTAACTAGATTGTTTAAAATATTCAGTGCCTCTTTCGTACAAGGATATCTCAGCACAGATTAACTCACAAAAATAAATTTCCCAGAATACTGTAAACATGCACACATGCAACATTCAAGAACAAGCTCATCTAGATCTTGAGAGAAAACCCTTATGGGAGTGGAAGAATAGAAATATTATATACTTGGAGATATTATAATATCCCTACCTGGCTGGGATAACAGCTTCTGTCATGTTCTCTAGTGTTCTCTAGGCTATATGCTACAGATCCTTAGAATAGATTGGTTTCCATGCCTTTTTTTTTTTTTTTTTTTTGAGTGTGGAGCAAAGATCTCACTGTAACTGGCAGTTATTCTAAGCTTTGAAGTACAAGGCAGTTATTCTTAATCCAAACTTAGTTTGGAGCATGATGCCCTGTGTTTATATTTCTTTGGAGAAGTTCTTGTACAAGCAATGAGCCTAGCTGTTAGACAGCAGAGATTAAAAGCTCAGCAAATAGTAGCACATTCTGACTGTATCACAAAAGATTCTTTGGGGCTAGAATCAGGAATTGAAATGGTCAATAACCCTCTCACCCCTGAGGTGGCCTTTTTCCCAATAGACAGTAAAACTTACAGCAAGTTAATTGAATGATGGGGCCATTTTTAAGTTTGTGGTGATTTAGCCAATAAATTTTTTCCCTTTGGGACCTGCCCATGTAAATTTTGGAAGCATATTTTGATGTGTTTAAGTACTGGAACATCTACAAACCTAGTAGTCACTTTGTGAGTTGAATTCTTGAACTTCAATGCATTATTCAAACAAAACATAAAATTAGTTATATGAACTAATTTTTTAGTACATGTTTTTAGATACCGTGTAAAGATTGCATGTTGTCGCAGTCACTTGAAGATTCTTATTTATACATATATACATATATTTATGGATTATATATCCATTGTATATATTTATATATATATCAATTATATGTACAATTCAAACAATTATATATTAATTATAAATTAGATTATACATATATATATATATATATATATATATATACATATACATGCACATATAGTTTTGTAGTACTGAGGTGCTTTTGTTGTTTTGGTTTGGTTTACTCACCAGCCACCACCACCATCACCACTTTGTACCCACAAATTTCCTTCCATGGAGTCATTTGTTTCTGAGAAGGATTAGAAGCCTTGGATAAATGAGCTGTGAGTGGAATTCATTTTGATTTCTTTTCCTTTGATTTTAAATATAAAAATTCATAAGTATAGAACCAAAAACATGTTAACAAAAAAAATTTGAACTCTATTTTCATGAACAGTAGGAACCCTAGGTAGAATGAAAGCACTTAAATTCTTGCTGCAATCCCAAAGGCCCACAGTGACTCTCAAAATAATGAAAACTGAAGAATAATGCCTGGATTTTGCAGCTTATTGTAAACACAGTACAGTAGATATTATTTAGTAAAATAGGATGGCTGCATATGTTCAATTTATGTTCATTATTTGCATTCATTCTTTCCTGCTTCAGACATAGTACAACCATAGAATCACATCTAACTACAGACTTGTCTCAAGAATTAAAAATTGAGTTTATTTGGTATTCATATTCTTATGATACTATTCTGTATTATTTAAAGCAGTAGCCTAATGGAATGTCTCCATACTTTAAAATTTTGAAAGTGGCAAATATTACAGCAAATTCAGGCAATTTCAGAAATATATGTATTGAAATATATCATCTCTAAACTGACTATTTGTGCTGCTTAAAATTCATAAGATAATTATGAATCCTTTTGCTTACAATGGCCTGTATTCCAAGGTTTCTATGTTTAAGGTTTATTCAATAATTCACATATTATTAACCTTTGTTTTGATGCACAAAAAGTAGAAAGAGAATGTTCCTTTGTATACACAGATATTTTCCAAATTTGAAAAGTTTTTATCTAATAATTTAAATAACACATTTTACCATTTAATTAAATGTCAAGCAAAATTCATTATAATTAAGACCAAAGATTATAAAGAAAAATTTTTTTTTGTTTCAAATCTAATTCACAGACTATTTCAAGATTAAATGAAACATTCTATAAAAAGTGGTCAAGGACATTATTCACTGCCATTATTAATAATAACTAAACACATGGATACAGATAAAATATTTTCAAATAGCTATTCTTTCATTAGCTTTTCCCAGGATGTATGCTAATCCATATGTTTATGTAGTTAATTCTTTGAGACCACTAGTTTCCTAATCAATAACAACTCTACTTGCACAAAGAAGAGAGAAGAATGAAACAATTTAAGTGATCGAAGCCAAAAGATCACCTTCCCTAAAATTTATAACCAACAGAAATAAAAGCTAGCCATTTTGACCTTAAATTATCTGAATTAATACTTTAATTTTTCATTTGACATTGTACATGAAAACAAAACAACGAGGGCAATTTAAAGCAAGGGCATATAACTAATTAAAGAATGACATTTATGAAGGATTTAAAGGCATCAAGTTTAATTTTCCAGAAGGAAGAATACTTGAAGTTGTCCTCGTTTCAGAAGCACTTTCGTTTTCTCTTTACGTTATTTTATATATCCATCACTAAGGATAATGCAAACATTTGAAATTTGTTTTTTAAATTTTAACATTTACTTGTACATATTTGTGGGATATGGTGTTTTGTTTCAATATATGCATAGACTGCACAAGGATTCACTCAGGGTAGATAGCATAGTTAGTTCACCACTTCTCCCCCCACCCCATCTGAATTTCAAATGTTGAATATAAAAATCCCATTACCACGGGGCAATATGAACATAGGCATGATAAAGACATGTGTTTAAACTGCTCAGCCATATATTGGAATTATATAGAGAAAGAAAGTGAAATATAAACGTTCAGTTTCATTGAAAAGGATTTGGTATTTTAAAAAAGTCATAATTTCTCATTAGGAAAGTGCTTATTACCTTGTGTATAACTTAATTAACAGAATAGGCAATGTTAAAAAATGAATTCCACCCTTGTATCATGGCATCCTTTTAAGCTTAGTCAAGAAAACTTAGAGGTAATACGGGTACAGTTGTAGGAATCTGAATGTTTGGGGATCCTGCCAGAACATCTTATACTCCCTCCAATCAGGACCTTTCCCTCCCACTCCACTGAAGCAGCAATCAACAAGGTCAGTACTTACCCCCATGTTGCAATATCCAATGCTCAGTTCTGTGTTATCTCACTTGACCTACCTGCAGCATTTGGATTAGTTGATCACTCTCACTTGAATTACTTTCTTCGCTTGGCTTCTTGGACCTCACTCTCTCTCTCGTTTTTTTAACCCCAAAGCCATTCATTCTCCTTTGCTGAATCTTCCTCAACTTCCAAGCCTCTAAATGTTTCAGTGCTCCACAACTCAGTCCTCAAACCACCTTTTTATCTAGTCATATGCTCTTGGTTAGCTCATGCAATTTCATGGTTTTTAAAACCATCTATATACTGATGACTCACAAATTTTTATTCCCACCTCATACCTTTCCCCTAAACTCCAAAGTCTCTACCTGGATGTCTACTAGGCATTTCTAATTTAACATGCCCAAGACTCAACTCCTGATTCCCTTTCTCCAAACCTGCTCTTCCTGAGGCTTTACCATCTCAGTTTCTTCTGCAAAAATGCTGGGATTATTCTTGACTCCTCTTTCTGCCACACCACACATCCAATTTTTCAACAAGACCTGTGGGCTTTACCTTCAAAATGTATCAAATCCAGCCAGTTTTAACTACTCCACTGCTACCATTCTTGTCTAACCCGCAATCATCTCTCTCCTGAATTGTTAGAATAGTTTCCTAACAAGTGTCCCTACAATTGCCATTATCCTCCAATCTATTTACATAGCAAGTAGAGAAACATTTTAAGAATTCAAGTCAGATCATGTCGCTTCTCTGTTCAAAATTGTCCAGTGCCGAAAAAAGACGAAAAGGAAAAAAAAAATTGTCCAGTGTCTTACTATCTTATCAGAGTAAATATCAATTCACTTATAATGGTCTGAAGACCCTATATGATCTGATAGGCCTTGTGCCTCTTCTCTGATCTCATACGCTTCCATCCTCCTTGGTAAATTGGCTCTAGCCACACTGGCTTCCGTGACGTTCTGTGGAGACACCAAGCACATCAAACATGTTCCTGTGTCGAGAACTTTGTTTTTGCTCTTCTATCTGCCTGAGATTCTCTTCCCCCAGATATCCATATGGCTTGCTTTTCCCTCCTTCAGATCTCTGCTCAGTGTCAGCTACCTAACGAATCCTTCCTTGATCACTGTGTAAGATAGCCACCCCATCCTCAAGAAATTTCTACCGCTCTTCTTTATCTTAAAATATTTCCCATGGCACTATACAATAGAATATATACTTTGTTTGTATTTTCTGTTTATTGTCTTTAACCCCTCCTGTAGCATATACTCTCCATGAGGGCAAAGTTTTTATGGTTTTATTCATAGCCATGTCCTCAGTGTGTGGAACAGTGTATGACACATAGTAGGTGCTTAGTAAATATCTATTGAATAAATGAGTGAGTGAGTGAGTGTTCATCTGATGTACCCTTGTCTTTTGTGTTCCACACAATTAACTGGTGATATACTCTCATGAGATTTTATATATTTTTGAGCTTTAGTAAAGATGTAGATACTGCAAAAGAAACTGACTCTTCTTAGATCCTGACATGTCCTCATTCATCAGTAGCTAGTAATTTCAAGGCTATAGCTGCCATTTAAAATGTTCTGTATCTAACCTATTTACTTACATGTTTCAGAATATCAGTGGTTTGAATTTAAGTGAACTTTTACTAGGTGTATGAGTTTCCTGTTGCTGCTGCAACATACGAGGGGTCTTCAAAAACTTCATGGGAAGATTTGCATTATCTTTAAGTCCATTTTTCCATGATCAGTCCTTGAACTACTTCTCTTTTCTCTCTAGTCTCATGCTCTTGGTTAGCTCATACAGTATCATGGCTTTAAATACCATCTACATACATTTTTTTGAAGTACACTTTATACCACAAACTTAGTGACTTAAAACAACAACAATTTATTATCTTCTAGTTCTAAAGGTCAGAAGTCCAAAATGGGTCTTATGAAGCTAAAATCAGTGTTGGCAGGGCTGCATTCCTTCTGGAGGCTTTAGGGGTGAATTTGTTTTCTTTCCTTTTTCAGCTTTTAGGGGCTGCCTCACATCTTCTCTGACTCCTTTCTCTCTCTTTCCCTTACAAGGATGCTTGTGATTTCATTGTACCCACCTAGATGATTCAGGATAATCTCCCTACCACAAAATCCTTAATTTAGTAACATCTGCAAAGTCCGTTTTGCTATGTAACCTAACATTCACAAATTAAGTGATTGGGAGGGGAGAGCATTATTCTGCCTACAACAGGGGGCTGAATTTTTAATGGAATGAATTTAAAGTGATGACAGGAAACTGTCAAAATCTGCACAAATAATGAAATCATCCCCAAGGTAATCTATGGATCTTGATATGAGAAAACCATTAGGTTTTTTATGTTGTTTATAATTCTGCCAGTAATGTTGAAAGAATAGATGTTCAAACTAGTCTGAAAGTTCAGGTACTTATCTTAGCAAAGAAAGAAATGCTGAAACTTCTGAAAATTCGATTTAGAACATTATTGGGCCTTTATTACATATCATAACTGGATTGTTTCTACTCTGGGAAGAAGGTTAAAGTTACTTTTATTTGCTTTAAACCTTGACTAGTCCTGAATATAAACATGAGGGTGTTCTTTTCTGTGTTATGGTAGACTTGAAAATCCTCTGTATTGATTTTTATACTCAGTAAAAATAGGAAACTAAGGGTGAGAACTTGGATGAACTGCCTAGGGAGAGTGAGACTTATATGTGAAAACCGATGATATAAATTTCTTGAAAAGCCCAGGAGGCCAAACATGTAACTGAGACAATTCTAATCTCCTTCCAAAAGTGAGACTTATATTTACCCATTGGGAAGAGTAGGAATCCTTATAATTTATATGGTGGAGATCAAGAAAGCTGCGACTAGGTACCATGAATGGAGTGATTGGGGAACAGGACGTTGAGGAGCTTTTCTCCTAGTTTTTCCTGCCTATCTCTTCTTTCTAGAGCTGTTCCCTCATTGGTCTGCCCCAGGCTCTATGTGTCTCATTATTACAGTTATTCCACAATGTATTAGGTCTAATGTATGTACATTAGGGCTAATATATTAGGTCTCCACAAGGGCAAAGTCAGCTGGGGAGGATTTAGCATAATGAAGCATTGACACTTAAAGATACGTTAATCAAATTAAACTGTTGTTCACTAAAGAATGTCTTGAGAAACAAGGCACTAAGAAGATATATTCGATGTAATAATAGGGAAAGAAAACTTGTCTTGGAGACCTGCTGAAGGAGAACAAGTCTAAATGGGGTACTATAATGAAGGGTATCCAAGGGCAGCCATTCAAGCAGTTTATCGTGATTATGATATCAGAAAATGACATTATTGACTAGATAGGTAGAGCATATTGCATAGGAGGGGCACGTCTATTAATTTTTTCCTTTATTTTATTCATTCTTTATATTTGGTCATGTGAGAGGATGGATGAGATAAGTCCGAAAGGAATGTGATAATCTTAAAAGTCTTATGAAAGTAAGTGAAGCATCTTTGTAACTCTGTACTCTTTTTAGACAACTTACTAAAACATTGACACTAAGTTTATACTTGTACACGAACATGATCTCAAAGATGATCCCAAAGGCATTGATTTTATGACACTACAAGGGAAAAACCTGAAAATCTTTCTTTGCAGTAATGTGTGTCCTCAGTGCTATCACAGATTTATATGACTTTTATCATGATTACATATACTTAGAATATAATTTATTTAGTATAATCAAATGTGATTGGCAGAAAGCCATAAATATAAGCAAGTTTTAATCTAGAGACATGACTAAAATTCTAAAACCTGTGGGCAGTCTTAAAAGTAGTCTTTACACATTAAATTATTTTAGCACTTGGCTTAAATATACAATTTGTCTTAAGGTTCTATGGAAATGATATCGGGAAACAGAAACATTTATAGCAAATATAACTGTAAAATTGCATTTATTATTATGCAAATATTATACAGATACTGACATAGCTATGTCTGTATTGGCTCTATATAATTCTGTAGCAAATTCCTCTGTTGATGAACCCCTTTGTCTAGAAAATATCTCTTATTTAATTAGGAGAAGCCACTTTATTTTTTATGTCAAACATATTTTTTAAAATATGCATTACTAAACATATTTTTTTGCTTTCTCCTTAGAATATCACTTAATAGTTTCATTAAAATTTTCACCTAATGTTTTTATATCTGTCATTCTTTTTAGTATAATCATCTCCCTGAGGTAACGCGTTTATTTTCACCTCTTATTCTTGACACTCAGTGTTTTGGTTGCTTCTATAAAATACTAAATATCTCAATGAAAATGGGCAGTGGGATACATTAGTCAGTTTTTCAGTGTCTCCAGATCTTTGAGACAATGACATTGAAATGAAACACTTTAAACATCATAGTATGTTATACAATCCAAACTCAAACAGCAATCATCTTCTACTCTATATCCTACAATTCTATATGGCACATAGTAGGTGCTCAGTAGATCTTTGAGTAATTGAAAACAGAATCCTATCTTCTCCTTATCCCATAGTCCTTATATCAGCTTGCTCATCTCTAATAAATCAATTACAGATACCAGTCGCTACTCCAGGGAATGAAGTGATTATGATTTTCTGTTCTTCGTGGAATCTATAGGAAGAAAAATAGACACTTTTACACCCAAATGTTGATTGTCAATCAAGGTGACTGTATTTGCTTTGGACTAACTGTAATATGTTACCATTTGTTGAATACTGATGATATATGCCAGGTTCTATTCCTTTTTAAATTATTTTTATTTATACATGTTTATAGGGTACGGTGTTGATTATCAGTATTTGTGTATAGTATGTGATGATCAAGTCAATATTATTAGCATGTTTATCATCACAAACCATAATTACTTTTTGTGTCCCTTACCCAATTACTACCTACTCCTCACCCACTCCCCCTTTCCCACCTCTAGGAACTATAGGTCTGTTCTCTCCTTCGGAAAGTTCAACATTTTATTATCATCTTTATTTCTTTGTTTCTTAGATTCCACTTATGAATGAGAGTATGCTGCATTTTCCCTCTGTGCCTGGCTTATTTCACTTTAACAATTTTCTACAAGCTCATCCACATTGTGGTAAATGGCAGAATTTCATTTTTTTTTTATGGCCGAGTAGTGTTCCATTGTGTATATATACCACATTTCCTTATCCAATCATCCAGTGATGGACACTTAGGATGGTTCCAACTCTTGGCTATTGTAAATAGAACTGTGATGAACATGGGAGTGCAGGTATCCCTTCAACATGATTATTCCCACTTCTTTGGATATATACCCAGTGGCGGGATTGCTGGATGATATGATAGTTCTGTCTGAAGTTGTTTGAGAAACCTGCATACTATTTCCCATAATCGCAATACTAATTTACAGTCCCACCAACAGTGTAGAGGAGTTGCCAGGTACTATTCTAATTGCTGCGCACACAGATCTGTTTAATCCTCACACGAATCTCATGAGAATGGTGTTAACATCCTCTTTCTTAAGGATGAGTAAACTGAGATTCAAGTAAGTTAACTAACTCGTACAAGGTTTTGGAATAAGTTAGCTTCCACAAATGGCATTTAAATTCAGGTTTGTGTGGCTCCAAAGCCTGTGTTTGTAAATTCTATATTCTTTTTACCTTCCCACTTAAACTATTTATTTAAAAAAACTCATTACAAATAAAACACCAAAATGATTACACATTTAAAACTTTGAATACTATCTGTAGGTCTTGAACTGAAAGAAAGTTTATGTTCTTATGCTCTTTGAAAACCTCTAGTCAACATATTATTTAATCATATCTGGCTCAGGATGAAATAGGCAGTTTAAGAAATAATAGTTTAAAAACTTTGCTATTAAGTTCATTTATTTCTGCAATTACTGTAAACACTGCCAAGTGATTGCATTTTCCCTTGATTTCAAAAGGATTTTCAACATTCCCGTCTTTTTAATCAGTCTGAATATTCTTCCTTTGTAGGTATATAATGTGTGCATTTATTTTTAAACAAAATTCCAACGAATATAATAAGCATATAAATTAATATTTCCTCGATGCATTTGATAGGAATGTAATAATATAGAGTAACCGTCATGAGTTACTGATTTATGAAATGTTTGTTTCCTCAGAAATAAAGACTGCTCAACTTTACTTTATCTCCTGTTTTAACTAGTCATTACATACTGCTTATTGTAAAATCTACTATGAAGTAAACTAAAAGCTTTTAATACAGTTTTCAAGTTTAGAAAATCTAGTAAAAAGACCAGATTGTTGTTGGTATTTTCCTGATGCTTTTGGTATTTTTGATTATAATGTAATATACAAATCTCTCTTTATGCCCTAAAGCAAAAATATTTTTATTTTATTTATTTTTATTTTTATTTTTTTTGTCTTTTTCCGTGTCCAGCAACGGATCGCAACCCTCAGTGTGGCCCCCGTACCGGACCGGGGACCGACAATGGGATTGCAACCCTCGGTGCTGCTCCCGCGCCTCGCTCAGCCAGTGAGCGGGAACCGGTCTGTATGTGGGATCCGAACCCTCGGGCGGGAGCGCCGCCGCGCTTCCCAAGCGGCACCCTATCCAGTGCGCCACCGGGCCGGCCCAAACTTTTTTTTTTTTTTGTCCTTTTTGAGACCGGCCGCACCGCGCTCAGCCAGTGAGCGGGAACCGGTCTGTATGTGGGATCCGAACCCTCGGGCGGGAGCGCCGCCGCGCTTCCCAAGCGGCACCCTATCCAGTGCGCCACCGGGCCGGCCCAAACTTTTTTTTTTTTTTTTTTTTTTTTTTTCCTTTTTGAGACCGGCCGCACCGCGCTCAGCCAGTGAGCGCTGTGAGTGTACCGGTCACCCCTACATAGGATCCGATCCCGCGGTGGGAGCACTGCTGCGCTCCCAGTGCTGCACTCTCCCGAGTGTGCCACGGGCTCGGCCCCCTAAAGCAAAAATAACCAGTGCTAATTTTTCTACCTTTGCATAAATTAATTTCAATTTTCAAATTTTATTTTCCTATTTTCTTGTTATTCTTTTTGTTTTGGTCAAGGTAAATTTGCTCCAATTAAGCTAAATGGATTCTATTTTGTTGTTGTCATTGATATTGGAATATTGTAGTTTTCCCCAACTACCCTCCTAAATTCAATAAATAATTGCTCAGGATTGGGGTGCAATCATACAGGTCACATCTCTTTCTTATCTACATTTTCTAGTTATATTTTAGAAAGCTAATTTCTTTTTTTTCCTACTAATTATATTTATTATTTTTCCATCTTATTTGGATTTACTCTCTATTCCTCCTTTTAGTTTTTGTTCAGGTTCTTTGCTAATTGAAGTAGATTGTAGACCAATTCAGGTCAAAATATTTTCTTGGCATATCACTTGAGATTCCTAAAAGAATCTCTTAAGGAATTACAAATGTCATTATTATATGAAAGGGTTTAATATATTCATAATGTGTATTCTGCAGGTTCTTACAAAAAGAAGTTAAATTTACCAATACTTTAGTCTAGTGTGTTTTTTAACTGTAGAAATCATCTTAACTCAGTTCATTACTGGATTACTGATATCGACCTAGGAATTGCAGTTATTTATGTTTAGCAAGCAGTACTGATTAATATTTTTAAAATAGTGAATTATTAAGGTTCTTTTTGTTCTGGAAACTAATTTTAAGTAATAACTTGGTGTATCTACATGGATTACTTTTAGTTCTTTAATATTGAATTTTTACTTACAAAGCTAAGTTTGCATGGTTACAATGAGAGGTTTTTATTTGTACATGTTTATGTTGCCAGATAATTTAGTATAAATAGAATTTTTGAAGAACTCAGAAGACTTGCAGGGTGGCAGCCTCCCAGAAAAATTTTTGATTGGACAAGAAATCCAGTGAAATTTTGTTTCTACCTACCTAGTATGTGAATCTTAATTGGAGTTGAAAACATAGATTTTCTGAAATTTTAACATCCTTTCATCAAATACTCAGGGTTGGAAAGAAGGGCCTTTTTGTTTCTTATGATAAGAATCTTGATGTAAGTCATAATTTCTGTAATGAAATAGAGCCATTCCCTCTTCCTGCCCAACATTTGAGCCTAATGTCCTGATATTAGGTGAAAAGAAAGTGTATAATTCTTTAGTTCTTAACTTGTAATTGATTTTTGGAAAAGAATGTTAACTCATATTTGTTATAGTCACCAGCTCCCTGACAAATCTTTTTTCACATATTTTGTGCTCACATTGAAAAGCACAGAAGATAAAACTGTAAGTCCATGATTCCATTCTTTATTTAAATAATTGATCCCATCATTCTGATATCTGAATGATGACAAGTTAGAGTAGGCCCAGATTATACACTTATAATTCATTTATAGTTACTGGCAAACCTGTTTAACATTTAGGAATTACCAATCCAGATTTTAGTATGTAATTGAGAGATTTTTCACTTGGCATTATCATTAGGAAAACTTCCCGAAAGCAAGATTACAGACTGATGGGAGTGATAAAGACATTGTGTGTGTGTGTGTGTGTGTGTGTGTGTGTGTGTGTTCTAGTGAACCTGAGAAGTCAATCCATCTTTGCCATAGGGTGGGGAGGTGGCAGTGAATAATCTCAGTACCATTGATACACACCAGATTCTATTCATGATGGCATCCACTTTACATAGAGTAGGCTCCCTTTATGAATTTTTTGACAAGAATAATGCCACTAACCTAAACAAACTATTCTCACTATATCATGCTTGTCATTGCAGGTGGTAGTTAAATCTTTAAGAATTTAACTTTATCTATTGTATATTTACACGAACAACAGGAACAATATAGTTTTTGACTAATTGCAATCACAGTTAGTATTTAGAGCATAAATTTGGCCAAAATATTGCTGTATTTTCTTTCTAATTTCAAAATAATACTTTCATATTTCAAATTAAACATTGTTGTAACATGTGATAAGTTATTCTATGAGGAGTATTCAAAAAGTTCATGAAAGGATTGATATCTTTTAATTCAATTTTTCCACGAACTTTTTAAAGTACCTTTGTATATTTCCCTGTCAAAGAGATTTATGCATGAAAATGTTTCCAAGTGAAATATACTCTTTTAAAAGTGTGCAATAAACCCTTGAATTATTTCTACTCACTAACCTCTTAGAAAATTTAAAAAATAAATGTTTATGTAAAAATTATCCTACATTAAGGTGCTGAGTAATCAATTAATCTTATTATTTTGAGCTTATTCAATTCCTACTAGAAAAAAGTATTTGATGTAAGGTTTATCACCACCCTTTACCCCTGCTCTAACAATTTATAAAATCTTTGAGGCTGTATAAATATTTCTTACTCATAAATTGAGAATAGTTTTAATGTATACATAGCCACCTTTAAACCATTAGAAAGATTAGCCCAGGTGCTACATACATAGTATATTTTTAGGAATTTATGGTCATAGCAATGACAGTAATTACTTTGAAAATAAAAACTAAATGAACTTTATAGTATTGTGTGCATTTGTGTGTTTGTGTGTGTTTGCGTGTGTGTGCCTGCACATTCGTCTTTATTTGAATCTAGTTTTTAAAAACTAATTGGCGGCCATTAGTTTGAAATATCTGTGTGTACTTTGAAGAGTAATTTTGAGCAATTTTCAGAGAGGTCAGATTGAAAAATAACCTAATGAATAAGCAAAAAAATAAATTATTCTTTTAAGACGTCAGACATAATGGACTGATACTTTCTAATAAGTTTGGATATTTAAAATATGAAAGTTCAAATGATCTGATGCTAAATAAGCTGATGGATTTAACCCATCTACCCATAACTCATAACTTTTCTACTGCCTGTTTGAAGCCCATTAATTTAATGCATTCCTGTTTTATTTTGCACATATTTTAATTAACTTTCAGTAGGAATATTGAAATAGGAAAATACACAAGAAACTATACCACTGTGTAGTTACTTTTTTGGTATTTCATGTGCTAATAAGAGCATGCATTTTTAAAGTTTAGTAAACTTAAATTATGAAAAAATGGAAAAAATATTTTCTCATTGAGATAAAATTGACAAGCTAGGACTAAATATAAATCACCTGAAAAATAAATATTATACCTTATTTTTTTTTTTTTCAGTAATGTCTATGACAGCTACAATCTCTCCCAGGTGCCCCGGGACAATTTACCTCATGGAAATAAAAGATCACTGGGTCTTGCTATCTACATCTGGAGGCTTGTCAGGATCAGAGCTTTTCCCAGAAACATTAAGAAAGAGCTTTTGCAATGTGAACATTTCAACATGTCTGGATAATCTGTGTGAAAAGCATTGTTCTTCTATGCTTCTATGGATGACCTCTTTGCGCAGAATGATAGCTTTATCCTTTTTCACATCATTATGTTTGCCGGGGGAAAATCCTGCTGTGCTACATCATAATAACATGTAATCTTCTTGCTCAGTTTAGCTGAGATTTAAGGAGACTCTGTTCATAGAAGCTGTTCTTTAGAGCCTGATCTATAATTTTGCAGAATCACCCTAGCAGAAGAGCAAGAGGCTTTATAAGAGGGATACAACCATTAAAACTCTTAAACGAAGATTAGTTTCAAGTTTTACAATCCGGTACCGAACCATCTGGCAAATCTCATATCAGGTTTTGTTAAACCTCTGAGCTTTCTAAGTGTTAATTCATCCCCCTTCTATAACTTTCTCCCTTCCCTAAACACACACACACACACACACACACACACACACACACACACACACACACACACACGTCCTGATGATTAAGATAAAAGATCTAATTAAGTGCTCCAAGCCTGTTGATTTTTCCACCTGGTGATTTGTTACCCTTGAAGACAATTTCAAAATAGCTGTTTGTTTTTGGCAGAACCCTTGGAATCCTTACGGATAAATGAATATATCCCTCCCAAATTACCCCTCTCTTTTCGCCTGTAAAGCTAGGGCTTACAGACCCCTTGAGTCTGTTGCATAGATTGGGTTACAAACCCTCCACACACAGGTCTGTGAGCTAGGTAATAGGAAAAAAAGGTTCTGGGAGCCGTAGGTATAGAAAAGTCAATGGGCTTTATTCAGATCTAAGAGCAACTACCCTAGTGGCTTCTCTGAGAGTTCTGAGAAGCGCTGTGGATCAGAGCTGTTAGTCTTTTATACTTAAGTCCACAACCCTGGACACCTGGGTGCCCACACACAACTTACATTAAGTAGTAACAAGGAACATTTACAGCAACTGCTCAGCAAGGTTCTGAACATCCGAGAGGCCCTGACATTTTCCTATTTTTCCCAACATCGCCACATTTTCCTTGGGGGATGGATCAGAAGGAGGATCCACATTTTCTTGTGATGCCAAACCACTTCAGAGGGACTCCGACCAGTCTGGAAAATATTGGACAAGCTTATGGAATAACTCTACAATATTTACCTTAAGACCTCATCATTGTAGCTTTCATGAGTGCAGTTATTGTAGGGAAAACATATAGTCTTAAAACAAATTTTAGTTTATATGAACCTGATGTTAAATTGCTTATCGACAGTCCATCCATGGCTATCAAATTAAGTTTTGCATTTAGAAATTCATGTCTCTTGACACCAGTTTTCAGGCAAAAAAAAACAAAACAAAAAAACTACAAATGATAAAGGAGGATTAACCATAGCACATGTGTTTCAGATTCAGAACATCCTGTTTGTGTCAAAATGCTGATAAACATCGGTTTGCATGTCCCTTTAGTTCTGACAAATGTGTGCCAATTATCCTGTGGACAAGATACATTAGCAGATTGTGTGTTTTCTGGCCATGCCTCATCTTCAAAAAACATGGTAAAAATGCAGTTTATGAGTTTATATGGGAACACTTTACTCTGAGTAACTTATTAAAAAAGTTTAAAGTTGTCAATTTCCTCAAGCATGTAATCTATATAATACTTTTAAAAAACAGAATATCTTAAGGATACCAAATATTAGACATCAAACTACATGTTTAAACCTATTCAATCTAACATTTTTCCTTCTTTCCTTCACCCCCCAAAATTTCATAGATTTTTAAACAAAGTACCCCATTACTGTGCCATTTATTGTAGCAGTGGTAAACTTATGCAAGTAATTGGAAACTTATGTAATTGGAATTTTCTAGTTTCAAAAATTTTGAGGTGCTTCATAGTTACCTTACTGATGAGAACTGAGGATAATGATGAGAATGAGAATAAAGATTGTGTGGTCGGCATCCTCCACCACCTGCAGAGCTGTTCAGGGCCTTTCTCTTGTATTGAAGTGTTAGCTTCACTTAGAGAGAGAGAAAGAGAGAGAGAGAACCACATGGTAGATGGCTCTAGGTGGCTTCTGCTTTATGTTGTTAGGGAACATACAGCCATAATAGTGCAAGTCAAGAGAATAATTATAAAGTCCCAAGCACTTTATTATAGTAAGTCAGTATCATACAATGATCCTAACAGGTTCATATTATCATACTCATTTCACAGATGATGAAACTGAGAGTCATCTTAGATAACCTGCTGAAGTTCATAAAAGTAGTAGACTGTAGAGCCAGAGGCAGATTCCAAAGGCCCTACCCATTCTATTATTGCACCATATTGTTGAGTAGATTTTTTTTTTTTTTTTCTTTTTTTTAGTGCAAGTCAAGAGAATAATTATAAAGTCCCAAGCACTTTATTATAGTAAGTCAGTATCATACAATGATCCTAACAGGTTCATATTATCATACTCATTTCACAGATGATGAAACTGAGAGTCATCTTAGATAACCTGCTGAAGTTCATAAAAGTAGTAGACTGTAGAGCCAGAGGCAGATTCCAAAGGCCCTACCCATTCTATTATTGCACCATATTGTTGAGTAGATTTTTTTTTTTTTTGTCTTTTTTTGTGACCAGTAAGGGGATCGCAACCCTTGGCCTGGTGTTGCCTGCATCGCGCTCAGCCAGTGAGCGCACCGGCCATCCCTATATAGGATCCAAACCCGGGGTGGGAGCGCCACTGCGCACCCAAGCGCTGCACTCTCCAGAGTGCACCACGGGGTCGGCCCCAGTAGATTTTAATCTCTTTTAGATATCTATCTTTTCCTCCTTAAGATATTACCTACCACCTCTGCTAAATAAGGCAGAAAGGCATGCCAGGAGGACCTTAAGAAACACTAAGGAATTAAGTTACAGTTTCTCCTATTTCAGGAAATCTCAGGAGTATATTCACTGCAATTGGAAAACATGCCTTGTAACTTATTAAAAAAATTAAAAGTTGATATTGTGTGGAAACTTTTAATGGAAATCAATCAAGTATGTATGTCGGGGCAAAAATAAGTATCAAGTAACACTTTATATTTGTAAACTTTGCCATATGTTAATGGATATGATTACAATAGTAAGGATCTTGATTTCTTCTAAGGAAGTAAATGAGAGTGAGGGAAAGTTTGCGTAAATACAATCACTAGAAGCATCACCCACATACTTAAATGTCTTTAGGCATATTTCATCTTGCTAGATATTACACAGGTCTCTCCAAAAAATGTCTCCTATGCTGGGAACTTTTTTTCCCCTCATCTGTCAATACGTCAACTCTATGGCAATAACATAGCAATAATCTATCAATTAAATTTGCTTTGGTAGCTAAAGTGATGACTGTGACAATTTAGAATGTCACATATCCATAAAACCAGATTCCCGGGGTGTGTATGATTACCCAGAAAACGGCAGCATACTGACGTTTCTAGTAGAAAACGTGCTACATTTGAGAAAATGTAATTGCTGAATATACTGAAGCTTCTCTGGATTCTCTTTTTGCTAGCTTTTAAAACAATACTGTAATGTTGAGACTGTAATCAGAAATAGCATTATGTTATACTGACAATAATTTTCCTACCATCAGGTTTGAGTCACAATAAAATTTCCAGTTGGGAGAAGAAATGATGCATTCCATATTCCTTCTTAAAATGAACACAAAATCAGTCTGGATTGGCCTCACCCAGTAGCTTAGGGATTAGTCAGGTTAAGGAATGCAGTTAATACATCAAGTTTCTGAAGCTCAGCTTCTGTGAGACACTGTCAGGAAACCAGTTGAGAAGAACAGCAAAAAAGACGACCTGCCAGATTTAGAAGTTTCAATCAAATTATCATGCTTCATAAGCCATTTTTGGCAAGGAAGTTATATATTGTAAAGTGATTTTTACTCTTTTAGGTCACCTGTAAGAGTTTGTTTTCATGAAAGACTAAATCCTTTGGCAGCTGGAAATAGTTTTTCTATTTTTCACAAAAGCTATATCACTATATATTTTGTGCTATAACTCACACTTCCGTGAATGTAAATTTGGCTTAAAATTTCCTTACTTCTTGGTGTGAACAAAAAACTTGGGGGATTTTAATAGAATTTTGGGCATTTATTCTGAATGGATGCTCCTTACGAGCCAGGCTCTTTCCATCTCCTCCATAAATAAAATCATTCAGGCAGATTATAGACAATTTTCAAACCATTAAATATCTAGATTCTGACAGGTGAAATAATATAAATGAACCCCTTTTCTTTCACATACGTTTATTTCTTTAGGCCAACACGGCATCACCGGTGAGACAATGTATTTGTGCTTGAAGAAGTTAACCCAATTTTAAACGATGCCAAATTCCCTTCCAATGTCTAAATTATGAACTAGTAATCTCTAACTCAGGAATAATAATAAGATACAATATCTATCCATCCTTCTCTCGGAAGTATTATTTTTTTTATTATTAGCAATAATACCAATGACACTTCTCAAAACTCTTTAAGATCATTGGTAAGACACACTTCTCACTTTTTGGCACTGAGCACTGTCTTAATATGAACTGGATTAAAATGAGGCTTAACTCTACAAAAACTGTGATTATTAAAAAGCACTTTACTCTTTTCTTGACAGCTTGACATTTAATTCCATAAAAGGGAAGATACAGTTTGGTTTAGTACTTGGTACATGTAAGGAAACAGAAATGCAGATCTGCATTTTATTTCTCAGGTGTCACTGATGGACCATATTTCATTTCCTTAAAACAGTCAAGAATAAATGTAGTTGAGCACTAAGATTTCCTGCAATTGCCATTTCTCTCACTGACATTATAGTTAATCCTCAGCAGTTCTGTATACTGGAGTTTTCCTATTAGATGATTTCCTAGTCTTATAACTGTGGTGTTTTGGTGGGAAGAGTGATGAGGCTTTGGCAGGCATGGGGGTACTATTTTACCTTCAAGTTGCTATTTTTGGACAAAACAAATTTCAATAAACTTTTCTTAATATTTGAATATTGAAGCATATTATACAATAGACATATTTAGTTGCCTAATTGAAATGAGCAAGACACATCACATAGATTTAAACTTGTAATAATCTAAATACATCCCAACTTAATTTGATGGACATTTGAATGCAGCATTATGTATTTAACAGAGGGCAGCTCAGACAGACATCAGACTGCTTAGAGTTGACAGAGAAAGTTTAAATCAGATTCTTAAAATGTGAATGGATAATGCAACTTGAATAGACTTTTTTTTAAAGTTAAATGTGAGACCCAGGTACAGGTCTATTGAACACTCCTATGGCCCACAACATGTTGATCAAACACATTTGAGTGTTTTCACTTTGCTTCCTATGTAAGTATAAACTCACCACTTAAGTTTGCAAGTCCATCTAGAGTATGCATTTAATTTATTTTCACGTGCATTTGTCCCACCATTCTTCAACATCTCTTTGGCACTTCAGTCATACTGACCACCTCCTGGGTCTCCCTGCCTAGGACCATGTTTCTTCATCTGCCAAAAAAAAAAAAAAAGGAACTCTTACTCATCCTCTTTATCTAAAGTCTCCCAGACTTTACTTATTTCAAATAATTATCTATTAGTCATAGTTATTGGTATGTCTTTCTTTTCCTCCTAGATCAGGAGTCCACAGACTTTTTCTTTAAAAGCCATGAAGTAGGTATTTATATAAGAAAAGAGAACATAAATTTTCAGAAAACTTTTACTGATGTAATTTAAATAATAATCATAGAGTACAATTTTTATGCAATACAGGTCTACTAACGAGGTGAATGGACTTGTGTATCTCATCTCTGAACATGTCTTCTCACACAGATAGTTACTGCTAAATTCTGACATGAATCCACAAGCATATGATTTCAGTTGAGCACATCTATCTCTTGGAAAGCATTTGCAGAATTATATTAGATTCTTTTCTTGATTTTGCCACTTAGCATACCATTACATTGAAGATTAATCGTTTCCCATTGAAGGTTGGGTAAATCTCCTCAATTGCATACTTGTCACAACTCATTGCAAATTTGTGTGAGGATGGAAATTTTGCTTCTTGTTTTAACTTTTGAAGTTCTGGAATGTATTAAGTAGCTTGACATTACTTGTGATTCAAACAACTTTAATTGCCATAATGACTAGTGCCATATGTGTCACATGTAAGCACTGTTTTGCCTTGTAATTGTGGGTTGATTTATTAAGAGACATTATCAAGTGTGCAGCAAAAATTAATTTCAAAAGTGATTCAGTGTTTGATAATAGTGGTCGAGGGTGCTTCTCATTCAGAAAAATTGCAATCTCCTTATAACTTTACCACTGCTAAGCCATTTAACTGCTTATTTGATAGTGCAAGTCAGTATATTCAGCTCGTATTTTTGACAAAAGTTTACCGAATGACAATGGTTCAGTTCACAACAGTGAATGAAGTTCACTATTGACCCTACTGGTTCAATAGCACATGATAGATCCAAATATTTTCTACAAAGTACCTGCTGATGTATAATACAACAAATAACCATAGCCTTTAAACACCTTAAATTTTTACATGCTTTGTTTTGTTCAACTAAGCTTCTTTCTGCCCCACACATATTTTACCCACAATCAGTAGTAACACTTCTTAGCAGATGCCCCTTCAGGTTTTACCAAATTTGTGTTTTCTCAATTTCTTTGAAAATGTTCTTGCCTGTTCTATTCCATGAAGACTATTCATAGAGGCTAATTCTTCAGTCACTTCAAACTTGACCTTGCTTCCTCATATAAGTAACAACTGAGCATTGTTGGTAACATCTGTTAACTCATGAAGAGACAAGAAAAACCACTTCAAATTATTTGCCCTTGTTTTTATTTTCTAATTCACTGTTGATATTGCTCTCAATGTCCTCAACTTCTGAGTAATTGTACTTGCCAGAAAGCTGATAGTTTTAAGTTGTTTTTTTTTTTTTTTTCCTGCACACATTTCTTCAACTGTTGTGAGAAAGCACAATTTAATTCACTCACCACAGGAAAATGGTTTTCTCTGCTTGGTTAACAAATGAGCCTTTCGGAAACTTACTTGTGGTCACAACCTCGTTTTCATTTTTTGTTATTTTTTGTGAAGAAATTCTGCTATCATGAGATGTTCCATTTTAATTTTCTATTGTTTTTTTTTTTTTTGACTGTTACTTTCTTGTGAGTTGGAATATTGTGATGAGTGCTTAGTCTGGTAATGTCAACGTGTATTGTACTCTTTTTATCACAGCTTTAGTGTCATTATAAAAACATGATTTGCCATTTAATTCAATAACAAAATAATTCTTGATCATTTGCCTTCAAAGCATGACGTTCCAAATCTGATTTTTTTCTTCTTTTCTGGCTTTGACATAAGGGGCATGCACTGGTAATAAAAATAAATAAATAAAAGAGACTGTTATAGTAAGGTGATACATGTGGCATTTGGAAACCTGTTGCATCTACAATTTATAGAGTGTGACATAAGGTCTCTGCCACAACTGCTCAACTCTGCTATTGTAGCACGAAAGCATCCAAGAGCTGCTGAGTTGGATTTTCTGCCTTTCATAGATCAAATGATAACTTTTACCAAATCCTTTACCCCATAGGCTAAAATCACATATGCAGAAAATGTGTATCACATCTACTCAGTATTTTGAAAACAGAACATACTCTTATGTCCCGAAGTAAGTTGAATGGATATAGATATCATCCTTTTAAGACCTTAGTAAATGGGTTGTAGGTTAACATTGGTGTATTGGTTCATAAATTCCTTGGCATTTATCACATTTATTAAACCTCTTTGTATGGCAGATAACAAATTTGTGTTATGGTGGTATGCACAGGATAAATTTTAATTTGAGAGAATGGTGTGTTCACAAATATAGCTCTTGAAGCCATTGAATTGTAAAAACATTGCACTGAAAGTCTCTCCAGCTTAAATTTCATTTATTTAAACATTATAAATTGTCCTTCACAATTCCATTCATGTGTTTAATAGAGCACAAATGTAACACTGGAATGTAAACTCCGTGAAAAAAGGGATTTCTTTTCTTTTTTCTTTTTTCTCTTTCTTACTGTCAGTACCCTAGACTGCCCCTGGCACATTGTAAACCCTCAATAACCATTTGTTGAATAAATAAACGATGATATCTAGAAAGTGATAATTTACCTGTACAATATTTTAGCTACCTGTGGGCAATACTTGTGTGAAATGTCCTGTGTTTGTTTACTTTTAACAAACAGCTTTAAAAATACTTCTTTTGTCTTCCTTTCTAAAGCCAATGAAAGAGGTTGTACGATCTCGAACGCCCACAAAAGAGTCAACAACTGTGGAGATCTGGACTCACCCCCAACCACAGGTATGAAAGAAACACTTGATTTTTCCTCTCTCTTCCTTCTAAATGATTTTTATAAATGTGTAAGAAATGTTCTTAAGAAGTGTTTGTAAGTGCATGTTCCATAAAGTTTCTTCAGGTGGTTTTGTGTTATAGTGTTGAAAATATGACAGTAAATAACTATTGCTTTCTAGTGTGGTTTGATAATAATAGTGGAGTTAGTCCATTTGTTGGATTAGGTACAAGCATTCCTCTAAAAGTCTATTCTAAATGATTTTCTATTCCACTGATGTTTAAGTCTAGTGCTAGGATCATGAATTGAAAAAAATTGAGAATTGTTTTATGACTTAAATTTAAGGTTTAGTATAATATAGTAGAATTTGTTTTTATGTTAATCAGGCAAATTTCAGTAAAACCTTACTAAAACAAGTTAGTTCAGGGGGAAACCAGTCAGAATTTGTTTTTAAAAATCAAATTATAATATATTTTTAAAGAAGCCACTTTTACTCATTTCAATCTGGACACCTCAAAACGTGACTAACAAATCCATTCAAATTTGTTTTCCTAGTAGAGGCTATAAAGGGATGCCAAGGCAAAGGGAAAACTTCCCCTCTGCCCTGTGAAGATTTGCTAAAATGAACTGATAATAGATAGATTAACAGAAGAAAAGACATACATATGTATTAACTTGCAATTGTGTTCAGGAGTCATACAAAATATGAGACTCAGAGAAGGGACAAATGGCTGAAGCTTAAATAGCATCCTCTTCATAGAAAAGAGGGGGATGAGGGAGAGTAGACAATTTTAAGGGAATAAGAAATAACTTTTAGAGAAAAGCCCAAAGAACAGACAATGGACCAGGACAAAGTTCCTCTGAGCTCTGGGGTAGCTGGTGACAGATTGCAGAAGGTGAGGGGCAAAGCTTCACTGTGAACAAGGTTGTCTTATTATGCAGATAAAGCTCCCAGGTAACCTCTCTGAGCTGGCCTCAGAAGAATAGATGAAAAATCCATCTCTTCTCTGGTGGTTAATCTTTCTGGTTGTTTAATGAGATTCCTAAGGAGGGGGGTTTAATACAATTGTATTTCTTTTGGAAGAAGTTTTCTCAGTCAGATAAGGGAACTTCCAGAGAGAGAGAAATACTTGGGGGTATTGTTTTCTGAACCACACAGGGATTTTTAAGAAATGGAGTGAGGAGACCAAAGTCTAAACATTTGTATGCTGTTCGGGATTCTGTGGCTGGTTAACTTACTGTTGTTAATAAGTTTAAGGTCTTAAATCTGATCCCTGGGTTGCCAAATTAATAACTATAAATTGTCCTCTACCTAGTTATTTTCAGATGTCTTTTATTTGTTACAAGGGACATAAATTCAGAAAATGTAGTTACATAAATACAGATCTAAAGTATTAGAAAAACAACCCAAATGAAATGGAAGGAGAATCACATTTGTATATTATTTATTTTTTGTGTGCTTCTGAAATTTATGAAAGCCATGTGTTTTGTAATAATAACATCTTACAATATTTCACAGAGTTAATTTATGCTCTTTGGGAAGAGTTACAGCATTAATTTATGAACTGTGGGAAGAAATGTTTAATTTTATTAAAGGTAAATTGCAACCAGGATCTGTCCAAATTGTCACAAGTTTTAAATTACTCAAGTCTGAATTAGTGATGTTTTGCCAAATTTCAAATTCTGACTTTTGCACCTCTGATTAGTCTCAAGAAAATGGTGAGGTTGCAGAATACAAGGTGAACATAATATAATAACCTATCTACATCTGTATTAAAGAGGCATCTCAGAATTTCATTATCAGTTTATTGACTCCTTGATTGAGAATCTACTGTAGTCTTCAGAATAGAAGTTTTGAGAAAAAGTACACAGTTTTAAAACACGCACCTTCAAAATTTGACCTACCATTATGACATAAGGTATGACTGGGAAAAATAGTTAGAAGGCAGATAGAATTAGGCATTGTTATGCAACATCTGTCCTCCATGAATAAGAAGATGCTCAATCAGCAATATTTTATCTAGCCAAGTAGTATATTCTACTAAATGGAGTGCCCTATAATTAACTCTACTAATTCCTTACCAATTACTGATTCTTTCATTTTTAACAAAGTTAAAATCTTGTTAGAGACACAATGGTTTCTTACATAGTGGGTTCTTTTTTCTTGAGGCTCTTTTATTAGGTATGTCGTTTAAGTATCTGACAGCCTTGATTGTTCTTACTGCCTGAGGCTTCAGTTGCAATTTAAGATACACATAGAGTGGTGAGTTACACTGTATATATAATACTCCTATGCAGGTACAGATAGGGACTTTTCCTTTTTTTTCTTTTTTTGTCTTTTTGTCTTTTTTCCGTGTCCGGCAACGGATCGCAACCCTCAGTGTTGCCCCCGTACCGGACCGGGGACCGGCAACGGGATCGCAAGCCTCGGTGTTGCTCCCGCGCCTCGCTCAGCCAGTGAGCGGGAGCCGGTCTGTATGTGGGATCCAAACCCTCGGAAGGGAGCGCCGCCGCGCTTCCCAAGCAGTGCACTATCCAGTGCGCCACCGGGCCGGCCCGAGATAGGGACTTTTCAACCTTGTTTTTGATAAATACAGTGCCTGCCTCTGAAAAGTTTAAAGAAAATATTTGTTTTATAAATAAGCTTTTAAGTTTCCTTATGAAGTAGCTCAGCTTTAACAAGATATTCATTACTCGTTTGGGGGATTTAAAAACAGCTTTCTGAAAATAGAAACTACTGAAGCTAGAGTTCAACCTGAAATTTAAATTATTTCTATTTTTTCATTGAAATCCTTAAATAATTTGATAATGCCAATTAATTAAAATTAATGATACAGATAGTGACTTTGAGGGTTTTTTTTTTTTTCCTTAAATGCACAAGTGCTACAATAGTGCCCCATAAAGCAGAATGGTTTCCAGATGTAAAGCCAACTCTTCAACTAATGAACGTAACGTGTGAACCATGAAATCATAGGTCAACTGATTCTTTGGGTAAAGAAAGTGTTCATTTCCTTATAAGAAAAATTAGCATTTTTGTTAGAGCCTTCAGAAAATGCTAAGGTACACAACTGAAGTACATATTTTGAAGTTTCAAATTAGATTTTCAAAAATTAACATGAGTTTCGATCAATATCAGAAGATAAAGTCAAATCACTCAGAGCACCTTTTCAATGTACAGGGGCCAATGGGCTCATAAACATTTGTTGTAGCAAACATGCTAACATCTGTGCAGCACTTAAAGGAAATAGAGAGCTACTCACAAAACGGTCATTGACCAGCTTTGCATGTGCTGTATACATATGCCAGTTAGCATGGAGTTCTTATGTTTTTGTAATGTGGTATTTTAGATTGTTTTGATGTTTTTTCCCTTCCATAATAAATTCTCCCTCCACCTTCCCTACCCCAGATTCATAGCAATTTTAATGCTCAGTGAGCTAGAAATTCTAAAATAATAATATTCTGTCCAAAAATTGAAGCAAAATAAAACTGGTATATATCTTGGGGTCTTGTCATGCTTTACTATGACTTCCCATAGACATTGTCTTGCTTGTGAAAATATTCTTCTATTATGATGGCATTCTGATTATGAGTACAGACAATATCTTGGCTACCACGATACTTCATTAAATACAGATATTTTGTGATCATGTCTTATATCCACTGAAAAATAAGTAGCTCAGGACAGCAATATTAGACAACTGCTATAGAATGTATGAGGGTGAGGAATGAACCTATTGCTTCACTTTAATTCCCCAAATTTTAGTGGCCATAGCTAATGACTCACATGTCTCCCACAAAGAATATAACTGACCTCTGGCACAGAAAGTAAATAAGATAGTGCTAACACTGTGAAGTGATACAAGAGAAATAAGAAAAATAGAAAGAATGGTTATGTAGAAAAGATGATGGAAGTGTGGCAATATAATTTATTTCTTTTATTTAACAAAACATATAAATTTACTGTGTACCAGGAAGTCTCTTAAGCAATGAAAACATTAACTCATTTAATATTTAATTCTAGTTACAAACCTATGACTAGAATTATCCCTATTATTATAATCATTATTGTTATTTTCCCTATTTTATAGATGAGGAAATTGGGGCACAGAGAGATGCTAGTAAGTTCCAAAGACAGGATGCAAAATCCCTGGATCTGGCTTCAAAGCTCATTTCCTTAACCACTATGTGACAATTCCTCACTACGAATGAACAGCAAGAATGAAAGTGGTCCCTGGGACAAGAAATATTTTAGAAGGAGACTTGCTGATATTAAACCAATATCCTTTTCTATTCAGCTAGAACACCTGCACATATTTGCACATAATAAAGCAAGACGACCCCTTTAAGACCCTGGAATGAAAAGAAAAGAACAATAATATTTGCAGATGACAGAGAATATAAGGTATTGAAATAATCCCCCCAAAATGCAATTTTTAAAAATATTAAATCTACTGTGATAATCCTTAATGAAAATCTTTCTGGAGGACAAGAAAGGCTAATTAACAGTGACAGAATGTGAGAATTTCCACAGTTTTAAAGAATTACCTTCTAATCTTGGAATAGTGGCTAACAGGATCACTAATTCAATATGTTAACAGTAAATTCATTTGATGAAGGAATTGCTACCCTAATCATATTTTTCCACAGTATGGTTAGAAAACCACAGGAGTTTGGCTAATCAATTTTTGTAAAATAAAATCAGTTCTTATATAATTCTTTTATATTCCAAATGGCCTACAGCTGCTGACAGAATGAGTCACACAAGTTTGAGCTTTTTGTTTAGTTTCGTTTATAAATAAAACACCCCAAAGGGAAGTTTAGATCTCAGGTTAAGATTCAACATTAGTGTCTTTACTTCTTTTGTAAGGAAAAAAATAGATAATTCAAGAAAACTGCTTTCCCAAACTATGCATAATTGAATCATCAAATTTTAAGCCCACACTTGGGTAAAATATTGTATTGATTTCAATATGTGTCGACTCAGTGAGGCCACTTGCAAGGTTTTTTCATTAGCAGCAGAAGTCTCTTGAAAAAAATTCATTAGGATCATGAAACTGCACAATGGTTTGCAAGGTGCACATACCATTAACTTCCTTTACTTGCCAGCCAGTTTAGCGCCCCATGTTATTTTTTTTATAACGTTTTTAAGATACACATTTATTTTTTAAAAAACCTTTTTTGAACCACACACTTCATAATTCATATTTTCCTCAAAGCCCAAAGCGCTTATCTTTTGGCTATGATCTCTCTGTGTCGTAGGTTCTATGGAAATGAAAGCTATTATCATGGAAGTATTTGAGATCAGAGTTCTTCCAAAATTTAATCTGGGAACTTTTTAGAGTTATTTTAATCTTTAAGAGCTGTGCTATGGAAGGCCTTAAATGCCAAACTAAGTTTAGAAGTAACTCTTTACACAATTGGAAGCCTATTTATAAGTAAATAAATAAGTAAACAGGCCCTGATGTGATAACATTATTTATAAGTAAAGGGTTTTATTTTTAGACATATAGAAAATACTCAACATTATTAACTAACCAGAGTCCTATGATTTCTCCATTGTCTTTCACCTTTAGTGGTATGAGTACTTTACTTTCCAATCGTTAATAACATTTATTTTTAAGTTATTATTACAGTCATCATGTTAAGTGCTCTACAATAATTATTTCCTTTTCTTCAGTCCTTATAGCAGCTTTATTGAAGTATAGCTATTAATATCCCCTTTTCTTACTTGAGGAAACTGAGGTTCAGAGAGGTTAAATAATGTGCCTAAGGTTGCACAGCTTGCAAGTGTTAGATAGGGGGATTCAAACATGAACATTCTGATTCTAAAGTCCATAGTCTTTGACCAACCAGGCACTGCTCCCATTCTTATCATATTCATATGGAATGACTCCTCAGTGAACATGTATCTCAGGTGTGATCTGACATTCCACAATTTTCATGGCATGTTGGTGAATCTCAGCAGCATAGCAGATGGGTACCATGTCCACAGATAAAAGGCTTGTGAGCACTCACAGTAGATTAATACACAGGGCAACAAATGGGAATCGTTTTTCTGGAGCTCTTGGGCCACAAAGTATTGGCAGCTGACTTTGAAAAGAAGTTGCTAACTATGATGTTCATATCTACTGGTTATTAGGCTTTGGAAAATAAATATAGAATTTAAACACCATTCAATATCATAATAATTCAAATGAATAAAATATAGATTCTCAGTTTTCAAATATAAGGAAGAAATCAAGGATGAATATACTTTTATCATATGAATCATTTGTTTACATAGAGTTTTTGATTATGACTCATCAGCCTGTGCAGGAGTCTTCTAGCAATGCCCAGCACCCAAGCAAAACAAATCGCGTTTGTAATCACAGAGGGAACCTTTTTGATGACACTGAAATCAAAGTGCGAAAAGCTCATCACTGGGTTTATCATCTGGGTTCATAAGTAAAGCACATTGGGACTGAAATGGAGGCAATTCAAGAGAGGAATAAACAACAGAAATAGGTGGGACTACAGCTGGGAGAATCATTGGGGTTAGGAAGAATTGCCAGCAGGACACATTTGAATGCACAGGAGGGAATATGATCAATTTGGACTTTCAGAAGCCAGAGGTCCTGATCTGGTGGGAGGAATTCTGTAGAAGAAAAGATATAAGCAGTGCTGATTCTCGTGGTCAGACAACCATATTATTTGGTTCTCTTTGTAGTAAGGCTCCAGCCAGTGGCTCTCCCATTAAGTGTAAACAGAGCCTAGGACAAGTGACAAATTATTTGAATTTGTTGCCACATCTGTGCCTTGGGGTTATTTATACCATTCTCATATAATTGCTATGAACATTAGCACAATATAGACTCTAAAGCGAGCACATAGATGTTGAATAAGCGGGTATCCAATTCTTTTTTTCCCACCAATCCCATGTAAAAATAGGAAGGTAAAAGAGGAAGCAGGGAAATACCCCAGGCAAATGAACTGGACAAGTGAAATTGGCTTAACAAGCATTGACATTCAGATGTCCATGGCCACCATAGCTCACTCAATTCCGCACTTGGGTAGTAAGACTGCACATCTTGAAGTACTGCCAAGTATGGTGCAGATTAGTTCTGGCCAAAGATAGAGTTGGTTTTCACCTCCTGCAGTTGAGCAGGCTGAGGACCTTCAGAAGTATAGGTTTCCTATAGAGGAAAACTAGATAAACGTCAGAGACATCATATGTCCTTGCCTCTTCATTGATTTTGACAGGAGTTATCCCAAAGGAAAAAAAATTCAGTTGATTCAAGTTTATATATCAGTTTTTCAGATCAGCATGAAACCTAATGCCAAAAATACTTTATTTTGGCTAATCAAGAATTATTATAAACAAATTAGGGAGATTCTTTTGGATTCTTGCTCAGATCTGTTGTAGCAAATACGTAGGTCTCTAGTTACTCTGATACACGTGCTGATGTAATCTGGAGCTAAATTAAACAATAATAAAAATAAAAATAAATCTTTTTTAATCTCATTTATGAATCTATTATATGACCTAATGATTAGATCAATTGTTGGTTTCCAGCACAATTGTAGAGCAAACTGTTATCCTCACTAGATTTTTTTTTTGGGGGGGGGGGGATATGCAATGGCATTTCTGAGTATGAAGGGGAAGCATTTCTCCTCATGATTTTGGCAAATTACTCAATCTGAATAGGGAATCTGTCATTCTGAGATTTGTTTCTTTAGAACACATTCTGTCTCACATGTAACTATGTCAAATTGCTCTATTTCATGTTACTGCCCAAATGTCAGAGAAGTAATGCTAGAACAATTTAGCAAGTTGCATGCCTCTGAGACTTTAAAGATTTTTTCCTGTTTTGTTTAGTTTTCTGTTTTCTTTGACTTTGTAGTAGATAGTCCTCCCCTGCTGTTATTTCCTGCTGATAATTCCTATTAGCATACCTTGTAGAGCATCCTGATCTCTCTGTAGTTGTCAGCCCTTCTCTATGATATAGAGTTCTGTTTTTGTTAACTAAAATTATTGAAAATAGGGGAGGACAGTGGAAGACTTTCCACTCATATTGAAACTCTCACCAGGTGTTTGCCAAGAAAATCTTCAGGTTGGACTTAGAAAGAATTCACAAGGGTGAGCTTCCAAATGGGTTTCATCTGTATATTCTTTACAGCAAGGCTGCAAAACACATCAGCTGGACTGCTGCTGCAAAACTCCATGTCGTTTCCTTTCTCCTAGACTCCTGCTATCTGTCCATTCTCAAAGGGCTACCATATTTTTCATCCTAAATTCCAGCACTGATTATAGATCATCCCAGCTTCAAAAGTCTTCAATTGTCTCCCATTGTTTACTGAAAGAATATATTTACTCCTCTGTGTGTTTTGGCCTGTACCTTTCTTTCTGGTCTTATGACCTGCTAATTTTTCACTGAGTACTTATGTTCTAATCACACTAGATTCTTTGTTCTTTCTTTAATTTTCTTTATTCATTCCTACCTATTTATCTGTATATATTTCTCTCTTCCCGAACAATGTTCTTCTCTATCTGTGCTTAACCACTGTCTTTGTACTCATCATTTAAGGCATCTAGATGGCTATTAGCTCTCTGTTCTTTGAGCTCCCGTGATATTGTGTCTGTGCCTCGAGGGCTTTGTCACACACAGACTTACATTTCAAGTATCTGTGCTCATATCTTATTCCTGCACTACAATGTGAATTCCTGAGAGCAGGGATGATTTTTAACACATGGCACACACCTAGCATAGTATCTGGTACTGACTGGGTGTTCTTTAGTGCCCGGTACAACATTTTTTCTCTCACCTAAGCACCTATACTTTTTTTTAAGATACAATATATCATGAGGTAAAAGTTTGGGCTTTGGGGTTGGATAATCCTGGGTTTAAATACCAGAGTTGTCACAGACTAGCTTTGTAATCTTTGCCAAACTAGCTCTGAGTTTTATTCTCATCATTTGTCATGGCTATAATAATTACACCTATTTCATCACAGATTAATGTAGATTATATTACATACCTATACAAAGCATTTAGTACAATGTCTGGCAGATAGTAAATATTCAAGAAATGTTACTTTGCTTATTGAGCTCTGGGCCACAAATCAACATTTTATAATTTAATAGTTTTATTAATTTCTTTATTCATTCATACTCTAAAAAAAAGTCTGTGCTGCCCTGTCTTTAAACCTATGTCCTCTCACAGATAAGTTTCTATCTTTATTTTAAAGTCTCCAAAGAGGAAGATTACTCAGCTTCTATTGGGAAAATAGAATAACTTAATCAGGCCCCTCACCTTAAACTCTGGTTGGGGGTGGTGCAGAACATTCTTTGTAAATAAGTTGTTTGTGGGTGGATTTGGTGCACCTGTGTGGCACCACCACCTTGGCTAGCATTTGCCTCAGGGGGCCGCCGTGCACACAGCCATGCTCTCCAACTATGGCTTCCAAGGACCTGTTTGCCAGTTACCTAGCTCATAAACCTGCATGTGAGGGGTCTGGTGACCCAGCCTGGTGTGTGAGGGGTCTGGGGACCCAGCCTGCCATGTGAAGGGTTTGTGACCCAGTCTGGACAATGAGTTTGAGGGGTCTGTGAGCTCCAGACACAGCCCACGCTTGACAATTGGCCCAGTCAGCAGGATTACTGTCAGGTAAAAGTAGCTCGACAATTGGCGTAGTTGGCAGGATTACGGGCGGGTAAAAGAGCCTGACATCTTCTAAAATAATTAATTTATTAAACTCTTCCTTTATTTGGAAAGAGTGGAACGATAGGACTTGATGAAACAAGACTCAAGAAGCAAAGCCGACTCTTTTACTTTGCCATGTATTGTCACTGCTGCCCTCCACTTCCATCAGTGCTCTTGGTACATGTAGGCTAAATCTGAAACATGATCAAATGAACTCTGCTGCTTGGAGGCCTCAATAATTGACTTATTAATTAAAGCCACATTTAAAAAATCAACTCTAATTTGCTCAAGACTGTCAAATGACCTCTTAAAATACTCTATAAAACAATTTTGGCGTGGGTTATTTCTAAAGTACCTGTTTATTTGTGAGCTACTTTTATATTCTGGGTATTTACATAAGTAGAAACATGTTGGTAAGGCATAAATTTCAAAATTACACAAATAGGAGATTTAGTGATCTACCTTAGCTCTTTAATGCATGTGTTATATACACCATGATGTATACCATTGAGGACATTTTGGGCCATTTGCCTTTGTGTGTAAAATAAATTGGTTTCTGTCAGGGAGTGTCTTAAGTATTCTGATGCAAGGAATCTGAACACCCCTGCCTTTTACCCCCCATCTCCTTCTCCAGTTGACCTCAGGGTATCCTGAAGAAGTATCTGATTAAGGTATGTTGAAGAGTTAAGACAAAATGAATACCCAGTCACACAGCTGTGCTGATTTTTCTTTGAGGCAGTGATACTCATTTAGGCTTATGTCAGTGAAGGCAACATGGGGGTCATTTTACCAGCACAGCATGTCTTCCCCTGGATACCTTAAGAAGATGGTAGTAGAGAATATTTATGAGAGAGGTTTGATTTTTAAAGAATTGCATACTTTTTTGTTCCTTGAATGCATCTAATGAGTACACTTTGTTAAGTTAAATTAAATTTGACCTGAGGATGCCTTGAGTTCGCATGTAACAACCTGCAACATCACTTAGTACATAAACAAACTGAAAGCCTAACTTAGGAGTAGCCTCAGACAATAACAGCAGCCGAGCTTCAGCCGATCATAAGCTGCCAACTGATCAGACCATGTTCAAATTATGCAAATACTGAGTTATAACCAATCAAGCTATTTTTGTACCTCACTTCTGTTTTCTGTCAATAAATGCTGCCTATCCACATTTCAGAGCAGAGCTCTCTGAACCACTCTGAACCTCTCCTGGTTCTGAGGACTGCCTGATTCACAAACCTTTCTTTGCTCAATTAAATTCTGTTCAATTTTTTTTGTGTAAAGTTTTTCTTCTAATAACTTCTAGAAGAAAATAACAATTGCTCTTCTGCCTTTTCTCCTTTGAGTGTTTGGCACTGTTGTTAATACATAGTATAGAACCATATTGGGCCTCTGTTGATATTTTCTCTATTGCAACAACTTTCAAAAGCTCTATTGTTAGTTTAAAAGGGAGTTTTATAACATGTCAAATGCAAATTTTTTTCTTTTAATATTCTAATAAAAACGTCTTTAAGAGTTAGCTCTTCCATGGTGATATAATTTACACCTGTACAAAATGCATTTTGCTCTAAATGAAGGTAAATAAATTTTTTGTGCCATATGTCCCACTCTCTTTGCTTGTTTAATATTTTTTGGAGTAAGCTGTTTGTAGTACTTCTCCCCTGCTTTACTGTCACCCAATACAATAATTCAAAAAAGCATTTATTGAGTGCTTAGTTTGTGCTAAGTCCTGAGGCAAAAACTAGAAATATAATCATGAAAAAGAAAAAAGAAAAAAAATACAGGCCCTGTCTTTCAGTAACTCACAGTTTAGTAAGAAAGAATGTTGTGCCAACCCCAGTTATAAAACAAGATGGAAATAAGTAGATACTAAATGGTTGAATAAGTAATATGCTGTGACCATGCAAAATAAGTGATTGCATTTGACTGGGAGTCAAATCAGGAAAGATTTTGGTTGGCAATGGCATTAGAGCTGGAATTCAAAGATTAGAATGTTAAGGATGGAGTTAGGATCAATGAAATAACATTTTACGATTAAAAAAAAAATACCATGCTTTGTACTTAGCAGAATCTCATTTAGCAGTAACAGTTATTATTTTCCAAGCTCACATAGGCAGTCAGTGGCAGAGTTGGAAACCAGACCTCCTGGTTTATGTGATAGTTTCCTTTCTTCATCTTTCTTTCATTAAGGGAAGTATGCCTTATTAACAGAGTTGTCTCAATATCTTCAAGAAAGGTCTTAAACTGAACTGGATCAATTTTAGATTGATTTGGATTATCTTGAGAATGTCCATTTTGGAAAACAAGTACAATAGAAAAACAGATTAAAGATCAAAAACAAATTATTGATTGTCAAGTATTGAAGGTTATTTGAACACAGAATTCAGAAGAATGTGAAAAATCTTTTAGGAATATTAAAACACACACACACACATACACACACACAATTTGTGGCCCATACACTCTTTTGATTCTGAGCTTTTATCAGGCAAGAACATAGAAAATTTCAGCCCAGGTGAGCTCTCATGTGGCCTGTTTTTTGGAGTTTTCAAAAAATTTAATTCTTAGAAGAAATGTTTGAAGTGAGTAAGGAAATACCCCCAGTTAAAACTATACTGTAATGTAATTTTGGGACTCATTTAGTTTTAATAATAGATAGTTAAGTTATACATTCTGGGCATCAGCAAGTTTGTAGTTTGCAAGTGATTGTATACAGATGGTCAATTATTTAAGATGGCTTGACTTACACCTCAAATTTTGAGTTTTGACCTTTTCCCAGGCTAGCTATATGTGGCACGACACTCTCTCGATGAGTGGCAGCCATGAGATCACGAGGGTAAACAACCAATACAACCATCCTGTTTTTCACCTTCAGTTTAGTATTCAACAAATTACATGAGATATTAAACATTTTATTATCAAATAGGCTTTGTGTTAGAAGATTTTGCCCAATTGTAGGCTAATGTAAGTGTTCTGAACATTAAAGTAGATTAGGCTAACCTATGATGCGTGGTAGGTTAGGTGTATTAAATGCTTTTCTGACCTATGATATTTTCAACTTACAATGGTTTTATGGGAACTTAACATCACCGTAAGTTGAGGAGCATCTGTATATCATTGTCTTGTCACTCACACATACTGACCCACATATAATATCAGCTTACCTCCAAGGAGTGCACTTAATAACTCCTGCATCTGAATTTCACTTCTTGGCTTTCCCCCAGCTTTTCTCCACCTCTTTTATTTCATTGCCAAATGTAACACCTGATCCCCGCATTGATCCTATGAAATATGCTAGTTTTTGCTTTCTCTTTCTGAATTTTTTTCTGGCATTGCTTAATGTGTCAAGACCTATAAGCATGATGCAAATTTCAATAATTTCCAGTCATTTATATTCGCCCAAGTTTATTTTCTGTTCAGAAATATATTCTCTAAGTTAAAGTGACAATGTGCCTGGTTATGCCTAATAATTCTAAAGCTGTTGAATTTCCTGGAATGTTATTTTATTTTTTAAATTTTCAACAGGTTTAATTTCAAACCTGTGTCTTTTGTTCATTCAAATGAAATTCCCTTGTGACTAAACTGTTTTTTCTTCCCAACTCAAATAGTATTTCAGTGTTCTTTAAATAAATTAAATCTGTAATTCAAATTGTCATATTTCTGACTTTCTATTTTCTTTGGGGGAGAGAAACTGATTTGGAAGTCTGTGGGGGTTTTAATGATTCAGACCATGAGAGCTTCACATTTGTTTTTATAATTTCATAGACATTATAATGTAGACACTATAAAGATCCAAGAGAAGCCTGTAGAAAAAATTTACAAGGCATTACAATATAGAGAACTAAAAAAGTACATCCACTTAACAATGAACATGAGGAACATTGCTTTATCAAAAATGAAAAATAGATGTATGCACTTTATCAAAAAGACTGTGTTCCTGAAAGTGAAACATGTAATACAGTTAAGACTATACCATAATAAAATGAAATAGAAATTCATTGAAAAAAGACAGGACAAACAGTTGCACCTGCTACTGAAAGATCTTTAATTCACTTACCTTCCCATTTTTGTGTTCACAATATTTAAGGAAATGTAGTCTTACCAACATACAGCCAAAACATGTTGATCTAGATTTGTGTTTTCTGATGTCTGGTAGTTAGTTAGACATTGAAACTTGTGTTTAAAAATCTAACAGATTGTATTCCATTACCCTATAATGCTCTAGCAATAAATGTATGTTGGTGAATTGAATGATCTAGTGACCTAAAATAAGTTAATGATGTTTCCCATGTTCTCTAACATGTGCTTAGGGAATACTTTAAGTCCTGGCAAGGCAGAGAAAAATAGATGCTTAAATTTTGGAGATTAAAACCACAGGGTATCCCTAAATTCTCCCCATGTGGTTCCATCTTTATTCAAATTTGGCAGGAAGAATTTTGCATTTGTTTCCTCTCCATTGAATTCTCACTTTGGGTGGGGCAGTAGAACCTACTCAGTGCTTAAAAACATGGGCTTTGGAAATAGGCAGACTTGGATTTCAATCTTAGTTTGGTCCTTGCTAACTATACAACAATGGACACACTAGTCAATTTCTCTGTCTCAGTTTTCTCATCGGTAAAATGGAGAAGATACTACCATAGCTGCTGCATAAGGCTGGTGGAAAGATTAAATTCAATAGTGCATGTGAAGCAATTAGGCCAGTGCTAGCTCTGAAAGGGCTGAATTTTTAAAAAATATCTAATTATCTGGGCTGCTTGCACTATTCATCTTTGTGGACTAGCAATAACGTCTTTTTCCCCTATTGAAAAACGGTGATTAACTCATTCTCTATGTAAGACCTTATCATTCATTTTAGAAATCACCCAAAGCAATTAATCAGATTTTCAGGTGTGCATTATGTAGGCTAAGGGATGTATAAGTATTCAGAAAAACATTTATTTCTTCCGACAAACCTATGCCTTGGATGGGGAGAAAAGATTCACATTAAAAATCACAAATCTCCTTTAATTAAGTGCTAAATTTTGTGTTGCAGACTAGGTACCATAGTAGTTAAAGACCAGTGAGACTGATGGGGGCTACAGTATTCAGTAAACACTTGTTAGAAAAGGTGAGATTTGAGCTGGGCCTTCAGAGATCGGTGTAATTTGGATGGGCAAAGAAAGAATAAGGAGAATATTCTGCTGGGCTGTAAAGTGGGGTAGCTGTCAACAGCATGAACAAAGGCATAGCAGAGGAACAGGAATGACATTTAAGGAGATGAGAGTAGCAATCGGATTATAAGGACGACATGTAGTAGCCATCAGGTCTCCCCTCATTTTGCCAAGGTTTTGTTTTTCTTCTCAGACAATTCCCAAAGATGACTGAGTGGTGGGATTGCTTGGCACAGAAGAGTTTAAATTTGTTTTCTTCCCTGCTAAGTGATTCTGAAATATAAATGCTAACGCCTAAAGAGTTGAGCTTTCAGTTTACTGTGTGATTCCATAAGGGAGCCATTAATAATGTCAGAAAGCATTAACAGCCTAGACAGGAGGAAAACTCTAGACTTGAAACTTTCACGACAGCACCTGAAATAAATTAGCTAAAATCAAAGGAGTGGCAGAGTTGAGATGAGTTTTTTTTAGGTATAATTATACTATAACTTTTCCAATTTTATATTAAGTCATTAGCCATTCAGGACATTGACAAGTCTAAAATAAGATTTTAATATTTATTCTGGATAAATTAAAATCAAAACGAAGAAGGAAGCTTGTTAAGTAAGCTTATTTATTTTCTAAAACATGACCTATTTAAAAATATAAAGTATACTATTGTTAACTATTGTCACCCTGCAGAGCTATAGAGCACTAGAACTTATCTCTATCTAGCTGTAATTTTTTTTATCCATTAACTAACCTATCCTTATCCTTCTGTTCACCCCTACTCTTCCCAGCCTCTAGTATCCATTATTCTACTCTCTGCTTCTGTGAGATCAACATTTTTAGCTTTCACACATGGGTGAGAACATACGGTATTTATCTCCTTATGCCTGGGTTATTTCACCTAATGTAATATCCTCCAGGATCGTCCCCTTTGCCTTGAATGACAAGATTCCATTTTTTGTGTGTGTGGCTGAGTAGTATTGCATTGTGTAAATATACCACATTTTCTTTAGCCATTCATCCATTGATGGGCACTTTGGTTGATTACATACCTTAGCTATTGTCAATGGAGCTGCAATAAACATGAGGGTGCAGGTACTCCTCTGACATACTGCGACATAGTGACATAGTGAGGCTGCTGAATCATATGGTTCTATTTTTAGCTTTTATTGTATATTTTCAAGTAGCTAGAAGAGAGGATTCTGAATGTTTCCAACAGAAAATAATGATAAATGTTTGAGGTGATGGATATACTAATTATCCTGATTTCATCATTACACATTGAATACATGTATCAAAATATCACATTGTACCCCATAAATAAGTACAATTATTATGTGTCAATTAACGGCAATAACAAAAAAGTATGATCTAAGTTACTATGCAGGTTAGGCTTTTGTATTGTCAGTGAAGAAATTATATGATTTTGCTTTGCAACTTCACTTTACTAAAAAATTGTTTTCTGGCCAGCCTAATAAAAGGCTTCTAAAAAACAAATGTCTGCTTAGATACAGTTTATAATACCTTGTAAAATCTGTCATAACCATTTTCAAGTTTAGAAACCCCAAAATGTCTATGACTTTATTGCTTTGAACTAATGTACTGCAGATTACACTGGATAATTAAAATCAATGGAGGGCAATCACCAGAAATTTATATAATCTTAAAGTGAGATAATATTCCATCTTTGTACAGCAAAAATCCTTGTCATATTCTGATATATATTTATGCTAAAAATATTTGAAAACCTTTTTTAAGTATAAGGAAATTTGTTTTTAGAAAAATATCAATGTGCAGGGAACACGAGCTCTTTTTTGTGTGTAATTTGTACACGAGGTGAAGTAAAAATGTAACCTTAAGACAGTTTGAACATGTATACTTACAGTATCCCCTAGAACTCAAGTTGTTTTCTCATTGTTTTATTTCTATGTTGAATATCTCAATTTTGTCCTAATGAGTCTCTATCTCTGAATATGATCATATATGTCTCTTCTATTGGAGGCAAGTGCCTTTCTCTGCACAGAAATCATCTTGGTTTGGTGAATATGAATGCTGCTAGAGTGACCAACGGAGTTGGTGCATTGGGAACTTGATTCTTACTTTTCAGTGATGAAAAGACAACAAGAAGAGGTTGCTGTACAACTTGACAGCGTTGTTGATAAATGTTCTGCCACTGTCAGCAAATATTCCAGAGAATCCGTATGCTGCAAGGAAGTTCCAATTTGATTCTCCATTGCTAGCCATACCACAGGAGAATATGGCAGTGCAAAAGGCCATGAAGTACATTAGTCACTGTTTCAGGGCCTTCTTATTTTGAATCTGCCACAGCCATAGAATATAGTCTGGAGGTACAGAATGTGACAATAGGGAATTAGCAGTAAAATCACTGCAATTCTTCACTAACATCTGCGAGCATGGAAAGCGAAGACAACAGCTTTAGGCAGTTTCCAACAGATACCTCACTTTCTAGTAGAGAATTTGTCCATGTATCATAGATAACTTCGTCCAAATTAGAAATGGAAAGAGTACTCTAAATTATTTTTATTTAATATGTTTTAGTAGAGTACATTTTTTTTTTGGTTTGTTTTCCAAAATATACCCATTTTGAGGTACCAGAAGAGATATAAAAGTAAGCTCTTTTTCATTGATTACAAATGGGAAAATTAAGCTGGTAGGGAAAAACTTCAGTCATTTAAAATTTTGTAATTCTTATGTGTAAGATTTGGTATTCCATAGCTGAAGCTCTAAGAGAAAAATTGCCAAATTACTTGCAAGAAAGGCCATCCCTGAAAATTTTTACAATTTATTTAATTATTTTCTTTATTATTATTATTGTTATGATTATTATTATTGGTGGCTGACCAGTACTGAGATCGAACCCTGGACCTTGGTGTTATTAGCACCATGCTTTAACCAAAACTAATCCTTTTATCCATTATTTTAAATAATTATAATAATTGCAGTAAAAAATGTCAATAAGAGGCTAAGTGGATGAACAGGGAAAATTCCATTCTGTTATAGGGACACTTGCCAAGGAAACAAAGTGCTGGGACAATCATTGTTTGCATTAAACCTACACATCTTTTAAAATATTTGTATTTGCCCTTTGCAGCTGTATAGAGATATAATGATACACTGGTACAATTACACATGTAGTTTTTGTTCTCTAGACATTAACAATTAGTTAAATGAGAATCTCAGAAATATGAAAAACATCATCTAGTGTATTAACATGTAAGTAAAATAGGAGACAACTAAGCATACCTCAATTTTAAGTTCTTATGGACATAGGCTAGTAAGGTACAGTTCTCTCCAAGAATGCTACTTGGCCATGAAATGTCCCAGTTCATAATGCTGTGTTCTGCAAAGGCTCATGGGGGCACCATGGACAATCTCTTGAATACATCTTTGGCTAACGAGAACTGAGAAGACTCACTTCAATCTAACGTGACTATGTAGAGTGATTTCTATCTTAGGCCACATTTGGAAATGTGGAGAACTATCAGGAGGGCAAGGGTCCGTACAGTGCTCTGAATGTTATATCAACTTTGTAAGGAAAGATAGATGAATGCGTTTGAATTTCATCCATTCTTTGGCCGTCATATGTATTGCAGCCATTATTATTGCATGAATTAGGTGCTGATTGATTGATACAAAGTTTCTCTGGTGTTTGATGAGCTGTGGCATAGAACAGATTTACGGCAGTGTATATTGTAAAAGCCATGCTAACTGTGTTCATTTCTCCTCAAAAGAATGGAATAGAATGGTCGGTGGCAACGAGGTGAAGAGAAGGCGTAAGACTGCTGTGAGTGAAAATTATAGAATAAGAACCCTGTGCAGTCTAACAGTCAACACTAGATAGATTGTCATGTATTATACTGAACCACTAGATGGTGCCCTCTGCAACTTTGTTGATTTCATATTTTCCCAGATTTTGAAAAATACCCCAAGTGCCCTGTGTATGCAAAATATTTAAATGTCTCCTCTAAAAATTGTTAGAAATGTGGAATATCTTACTAGTAACTCTCTGAAGGCTACTGCATATGTATCTGTCCTCAATCAATATGATTACATTACCTCTGGGGGGATTACATGCATGCATGCATACATGAACTCACTTTTTTTTCTTCTAGATCATATAGACATTTGACCAATGAATCCAAGGGTGAAAATGTAATTTATATTCTCACAACTAAGAGAAAAGTTGCTAGTCCTTCAAGGCCAACCCTAAATGTAATTCAATAGCAAAATTTGGTTCCACCCCAACTCCTCACCTGTCCCTACCCATTGCTTCCTTTGATTCCCTTCACCCTAAACCCCACTTAATGCCTCCTAGAGCCTCAATTACTTGAACTCTTTTAGGTAATAACTACTATTATGAGTTGCTTCCTTATATTGCTGATATTATGCTGTAGTAATAAACTATGATCTCATTATGTTTATTTTTTTCTCCTTTTGTCATACTTAGTACCTAGTAACACATAGTCCTTTTTCTTTGTTGATAATGTAGAAAGCACTATATAACACTCTACACAATATTTAATACACAGCTCCTCAAAAATTGCAAGAGCAATAGGGCATAGGCCTAGTAGTAACTTAAATGTTTCTCTTTGTGCTTTAGTTGTTATGCAAGGTCAGAGCTAAGTTCATTGCTTAACTATAAAATTAAAACCCCTATGAGTTATGGTAGTATCTATGTCTCAGTTTCTGATGTTTTTATTTTTCTACTTTCACTTAATTTTAATTAATATTTAATTTTTATTACTTAATTTTTTTTTACTATTTTATACTGTGATTTATTGTGTAAGGCTAATTGAAATCATTGTTGGAAATAAAGCAGACATATATTGTGTGTGTGTGTGTGTGTGTGTGTGTGTGTATTTTAGTTTACAAAAAATTATTTTTGCTATAGTAGTATTTACTTGGAACCAACATAATGAAGAATATACATTAATGCTATGGATATTTTTGAATTCAGAGAGTAATTACACTATGCACAAGAATTTCAAATGTGTTTGAAACTTAACTAGTAAAGGCCAAGGTGGGTCTTTGATGCAAAAGTAGTTGTGTTTTCAATTATTCCTTTATTACGTAGTTTTTACAGCATGCTTTATTCTCACTGTGTCACTGAAGAAAAAAGTTACCACAAGTAAAAGGTAACTCCAAATTTATGACTATATGAAAACATAAAAATTTTAATTTTCTGTGGCAATACTGGCATGGTTTTAGGAGCTTGACTTTCACAGAATAATGCAATATCTCTAGACCTAATGTTCCAGAATGCCATCAAGAAGACAAGACAATCCAGATAATTCTATAATATTGTTACAATTGGTTTCTAAAATGGGAGAACTTGCCACTTTTCTAGGAAAATGATGTTCTTTTTAAATGCATCTTTTGTTTTTATTTAGTGTAAACTCTACAGCATTGAGTAGTATAATCTTTATCTTTGCTTGCTTATGGCATGCCAACAGTTATAGAACTAAAAGTTACCTACAAGGAGAAGATTCTGGCTAGTCAGAGCATGCAGATAAATGATAACTATAGTGATAGCTTCGACAGGGAGGTCTAGGGCAGCAGCTGCCAGGGTGGCAAATGAAAGGGCTCTTGTGACCATACCAGGGGAAATAAAGAAGCCAATGTGTCTAGGTAGAGTTATGCATTATTAAGGCATGACTGCATGTATTCAATGCACCTTGTAAAACCAGACAATATTAAATCTATCATATAAGGTATCATGTATCTTTATATTAGCATTCAACAAACCCATTGGGATTTTTAGTTTTTAGTCTGTCTTTTCCAAGGGACTTGTGTACACATGCACACACACACACACACACACACACACACACACAATCTGTAGCACTCTATGGAAAAGTTCATAGAATACATAGAATATAGCATAGTTTGATTTAGATGAAAGTGATTAATATAAAAGATGATTGTACTCATAGCTCCAAAGCATTTCTCTTTTCCTTTTTTTTTTTTTTGTTTCCCTATTGTGGGTACTTATATTTGGAGACAACTGTCATTATCTAAAGTAAGCCATGGAGGAGCCAATGCGTTTTACTCACATTCTCAGAAGAGAGAATTTTTATCATCATTTAAGCCATGTGTTTATTAAGATTCTGTGCATTAAGAGATAATAAAAAATTCCTTCTTCCATGTATTGTTTTAATTGTGAAGGACAAAAAATATTCTTTATAAGTTATATGATGTGTCCAGAATGTATTTTAATATACATTTTAGGAAAGAAGCTTCAGAAACAAGGACTTTTTTAAAATTGAAAGTTCATGATTACAGTAAAAAAGAAAGAAATATAAGCACAAAATATATATTTTTAAATATAGCTATATTATAGTCCATGAATCCAATAGTTTGCTGTTAAAAATAATCTCAGTTGTATTCTTAGATTTCCTAAAGTGATCCTGAGACTCCCTGAGGCTTTGCATGATTGGGTCATGTTGAATTCTAGCTGTCGGGTCCGGGTTATGATTTCATTGACAATGTTAATTATTCCCAATTGTATAAGAGTTTTGAAAAATAGGGCTCTTTAATCTTAATAAAAATATTTTCTGATAAATGTTGTATAGTGTAAAAAAGAATAGAAAGCCAAACATGAATAAAATAAATTCAAAAGCATTGTCTTTCTTTTAACACAGATGCTCTAATTTTTCTTATTATAGTTGGTGTGATATCTCAAAGTTTTCTGCTCATGGACTCAGGGTTTTTTTTAATATCATTACTGTAGAAAATGGTAATGTTGGTGTGAAACTCTAGAGCTTTGATAAAGCCTGCATAGCAACATTCCACCATGCAAAGCTGTCTTTACATTTCCTTCTTTCACAAGGGGGAGAGAAGAAGTAAAGGGTCAGCTTTTCTCAGGAACCAGTTTGGAAGCCTATGCTGTGGGATCATGTTGAGAGGAGTCCATTTCTGTACTTGCTTAAACTGCAACTCAAAATCAAATGACTGTTGCTCAAACAATAGCTTGCAGTGCACCTCGGAATGGGCTGTCACTTCTCACGTACAGTTACGGGCAGGATTTTGGTTTTCTTCATCTGAAAAACTTGTCAACTAAGGATTGAATTGATATTTTCTTAAGAAATACAGATAATATTGGCTTAGATGACCTTAACCAACTACCACAACTTTACCACATACTGATATTTCTATACGCTAATATAATTGTAATAAAAATTCCTTTGTTTTTAGGTATTAAGAAGCTAAGAATCTGTATTAAAGACATTTTGTTTCTCACAAATATATCAAGGAAATGTGAAATGTTTGCTCAGCCAAGTATATGTTAAGTAGATTTGAGTACTGTAACTACTTTGAACATCTGAAGATCAAATTCTTCATTAGTCAAGTTGAGATGGAGAAGAAGTTTTTTCTTTTTGGAACAGTGACTTTTTTTTCAGTTTTGGAAATGACGCATTTTTATTTGCGTTATGAGAAAACAAATAGATAATACAAAACTAACAATTATTTTGTATATTTCTCTTAATAATGATTTTTAAATTTATAAAAATAGTCTTTGTCTTAACCTTTTAACTAGTTTTTCTCAAGACTCATTGGCATACATTCCTGTTTCTAAAATTTTATCTGACTGGCACGATAACCTTCAAGAATGACATACTAGATAGGGAAAATGCATACAAGATAAAGAAAAAAAATACTTTTTTAAAAAAAAGGCTAAAAGTCACTTCCCAAGGAACTAATAAGAATCAAGCCAACAAAGAAGAGAAGCCTGCCAGGTACTGGCAGGATGATATTGGTGATTCTGGCCATTTGTACTCATTACATTACTGTACATAGAGGTTTAGAAAAAATATTTTCTATTTATTATGAAAAAATCATAACCAAGATAAATACCTTTATATGGTTAATCTGTTGGCACTGCTTAATAGGCCCACAAAGAGAAAATACATTTCTATAAAATAATTTTTGTTAGAAATTACCCACAATATACAAGTGAAATACTATTTTAGACAGCTTGATCCTTGCTGAGACTATCGATGAAGGATCTACTTATTTTTTCTGCACTAATGAAGACAATTTGGCTGGTAAAACCTTTTGCCAAATAAATGGAAAATTTAAATCCAGCTTAGAAACTGTGTAGTTCAGTTCTTTAAGTTGCTGAAGAAAAAAGAAAGACATTTATCATGTTTTATATGCTAGGTTGGAGTCTGTGTAGAAGAACCCTGTTTATTTTCAACCTATTCCAAGAATCTGAATTTTATACGTAGAGATCAGCTAACACTCCACTGTTGCTTTTTATTTCTATCAGTGTTGAGTGGGTAACTTTCACAAAGAGTGTATTATTTTATTTTGTTTAACGTTGCAAATTAATCCACTAAGGATGGTGGCTGTTGTGAATCTAGAGGTTAGAGTTCCTTTATAGGGGATCATACATTTCAGTAGATTTTTTTATGCAATTACAATTTAAACAATAACATTATTTAATTCTCACTATGTTTAAAATCTATATTATAATGAGGCATTTTGAAAGGATTTCATTGTTCTTATATATCTCAATAGTTTACTCCTTATTTTTTCTATTTTCCAGATTAAATAAGCTTGCTATTTAATATTTTCTTCTATATTTTGTTTTCTATTGGTTTATTTATATTTTATACTTATTTCAAAAGTGACATTCTTTTCATTGTTCTAGTACAAAGGTAAACATAATCTTGTACAGGAGGAGGATTATGATTTTAAAACAGTATATTTCTACAATTGGTTAATATAGCAAGACATCTTTTACTATTTACCTGAAATTTGTAGTTAGATTTAGATGTAAGAAAATGAAATCCATAAGGATCAATAATTTTATCAATTACTTTAATGTTATCAGTATAACAGGTTTTGGAATCAGATAAATTTGGGTTGGAATCCTATGTTTCCTAATTTTAGCCCTGTCACCCTGAACAAGTTATTTATTCTTTTTGTGCCATTTAATCGCTTGATCTTGGTATGTTTCAGGTTAACTCATCTATAAAATGGGATAGTAACATATCCAAACACAGAAAATGTATTTGGAGAATTTAATAAGATAGTGCACATAAGGCTTTAGCATAACGCCAGACACATAGTAAACTCTCAAAGAAGATAGTTCTTATTGTTTATAATGTAGTCTTTCTATTATTGCTGCAGTCCAATTGTCAGCACAAGGATATAAATTTAAAAGAAGTCATAAATTCCCTTTAGGAGATTATCAGTGCTCACTAAGTAGCTATAACAGGTGCATCCTTATCTTGTCTTACCCTCTAAAAGCTCCACAGCAGTGACTCTCTTCAATCTTCAGTTCTGGTTTTGTTATTGTTGTTTTTTACCTTTGTTTCTGTACCCACAATTTTTAAAGTTACAGATGATAAAAGAAGTCCATCATTTTTAAGATCACTTATGCCAAAGCATGGATACAACAACTTGTAAGGGCAGAATAACACAATGGACAATTGTTACAGCTTGAGAACAGTGATGAGTTTACCTGTCGATGGCATTAATCTGTGCTTGAGTACTCTACCTACATGTTTCCATGTTCTTATCTGTCATGAACAAAGCAAGTTTATCTCAGTATTTTACCCACAGAAAACTCATAGACTTTTAAAAGTGCCTTTTCTGCAATATCATAAATTTTCATATCTTTGAATGAAAACAAAACATGGTCACAATTTTGTGTTGTTGAGAATCATGAGATGCTTTCAGAATTTCCAGAGATTTTTGAAAACTAAAACATTTAAAAATATACCTTGTCACCTTGAAAACACTGGCTATTTGTGTTGCTTAGGGATTATAAGATTAAAAGAAAGGTCAATAATTTTAGTGTGTGTGTGTGTGTATGTATGTATGTTGTGTATGTATGCACCATTTATATTTTACATAGACATCAAATTGTCTAGGATCATGTTTTCATAACATTGTCATTTGTAGACAGCACCATATAAAATAAGTAGGATGGCATCATGTATGATGTTAAACATAATTCAGGTAGATGCACATCGAAATCCTATTTCTGCCATTTAGAAGGTGACTAATTTGGGGTAAGTTACATAATATCTCTGAGCTACACTTTCTTCATCTATTTAGAGTTAAAAAACAACCTGACTATGTATTTGGGTTGTTTCAAAGGTAAAATGAGATAATACAAACAATGCAAGGTCTCATAATAATGCCTGATCCTTGTAAACTCTCATATATTCTAGCTGTTGTTGTTTGTATTTGTTGTTGCTGTTGTCCATCCATATCCGTACAATTCGATAGTATACAGCTGTCAAGACTGGGAAAATAATTATACCTAACTCATATGATTAAATGAATAATACATATAAAATACATGTAAAGTAACAGTGCTTACAATATACTAAGTGTTCAATAAACTATATCTTAAAAATTATAAATGTTGTACATTACTTACACACATACACTCTTTATTTTTACTTTTTTTTCTTCTTAATTTTATTTTACCAATATACAATGTGGGTGATTATTGTGGCCCATTACCAAAACCTCCCTCCCACCTCCCTCTCCCCCCTCCCTTCCAACAATGTCCTTTCGGTTTGCTTGTTGTAACAACTTCAAAAAAATTGTAGTTGTTATGTCTTCTCCCCAAGATCTATCTGCAATTGTTTAAGGAACATCCATACCATTTTCCATAGAGGCTGCACCATTTTGCAGTCCCACCAACAGTGTATGAGAGTTCCTTTTTCTACGCAACCTCGTCAGCATTTATCATTCAGTCTTTTGGATATTAGCCATCCTAACTGGGGTGAGATGGTATCTCAGTGTAGTTTTGATTTGCATTTCCTGGATGCTGAGTGAAGTTGAGCATTTTTTCATACACTCTTTAGTAGCTACTGGTAGAGACTTACATATCCAATGTGTGGCTGGTGAATCACATATGCTCACAACAAAGCATTCCAGTCACTACTATTCTAGAAAAGCAAATTAGTTTTGTGCTTTTCATATTTCCCTGTCATCCATAGATATCTGTTACCTTTCTGCATGCCTTTGAAATGTGTGCTTTATCTATCTAACTTGTAGTCATTTCACTTCATCTCACCAGATAGCATCTGCCTTTATTTCCATCCATCATACATTCCTCCTACATTTATTTTCCACATTTATCTCATATATTGGAATTTGGAATAAAAATTTACGAAATGAATAGATCATTTTCTAAATATCAGTTCAAGAAGCAAGAGGCTGAAATCTGTGTATTGTGTTTAATATGCAATTTGTTACTCAAAAAGAATTCTGCTTGTCACCAACATTTGGCCATTTCTTTTTCTTGTTTAGTTAATTCATGTACAGATTGTGGTTTTGGAGTTCACCAGGCACAGATTTAGAACTAACATAGATGGTCAGTGCTATTCAGACGTCAAATTAGAAACCCATTCTGCAGAAAAATAAACTGGTTTCAAATGAGAATCACATATGCTTTGTAACATCCATGGTAAATTTTACTTTCTATCAATTTTAATATCCCTAACCATGAAAGTTATCTTGAGTACTAATATAGAGGAATTGCAATTGAAATGTTAATTTTCTGTCTGTAAGACTTTAAAACATCTTCATTGAATGGTGCAACTCTGTATTACTGACAATACATTACTCTCTTTCCAGACAACTAAAGAGATCGATGTGCCAACCTTTAGCTCATACATTAACTGACCCAACTGTCTGATTGAACATGGTCATATAACTCAGAACCCTTTATTTCTTCTTCATCATGCACTACACACTGTAATTGTTTATTATCCTCCATTGCATGTTTCTGCACCTTCTGGCATATGCTCAGATGGATTATGCCTAAGATTAGTAAGTAGAACCCTTTATTTTTCCACTGGGACCAAATCTTATTGTTGTGAATATTAACAAGCCCCTTTTTCAATATTGCTCACCCTTTTTGATTTTTTTTCTTTTTAACTTAATATTTAATTAAGACAATGTTCAAACATATGACAATGTTGAAATAATTTTACAGTGAACACTTGTATATTCATTTATTGGTTTTCTATTGCTAACTAATACCTTGGTTAGTGGCTTAAAAAACACACAAATTCTGTAGGTTGGAAGTCCAGGCATAGCATAACTGGATTCTCTGTTCAGGGTCTCACTGGGATGAAATCAAGGCATCAACAAGGACTTTCGTTCTAGTCTGGGGCCAGAGTCCTCTTACAAACACACTGGCTGTTTTCCAAGTTCATTTCCTTGCTGTTGTAGGACTGAGGCTCCCATTTATCTGCTAGCTGTAGGCTGAAAACAACTCTCCACTCCTAGAAGCCATTTGCAGTTCCTTGACACAAGGCCTTCAACATAGGCAGCCCACAACATGGGCACTTGTTTTCTTCCAGAGCACCTGCTCTGCCTCTCTTTTCTTTTTCTTTGACCAGCTGGAGAAAGTTCTCTGCTTTTAAAGGGTTCATCTGATTAGGAGACACGACCAGGATAATCTCCCTTTATGTCAAATAATATCACATAGTCATGGGTGTAATATCTCATTGTATTCATAGGTTCTACCCAAACTCAAAGTACAGGGGTCATACAAGGATGGGGATCATGGGGGTCATCTTCGAATTCTGCCTACCACACCCACCACCTATATTCTGTCATTAACATTCTTCACAGCTCACTGAGGTATAATTAGACCTAGGATAAAATTTACCCATTACCTCTTAATTTCAAAGCTTGCATTTTAAAATAAATTTTTACATTTTTAGTAATCATTTGGTCAATTCTCTCAATCATAATGTTGGTATAATGGTCAAATGTGTGGCTTTGCTAATGGAAAAGTGTACAAGTCTGTTTTTATAAGTTTGTGTAGAATAAACTATTTTTTTATAAGTTTGTGTAGAATAAACTATTTTTTTTAGCCATTAACTTTCATCAGTACCTTAAAGTTTGACTGAGAATTATTATTCCCGTGTTAGAGAACCACAGTCTAATGCAGGCTTAAGCTTTCATTTTTTTTTTAATCTCAACAAAACTCTTAAAATTATGAATAAGAAGATAGTTTGTATACACGTTTTTAATGCAGGTTACACTGCCTCAGAAGAATGTTATATATTCATGTGATGATACACAAGGACTGATATTAAAGTAGTAATAATAAAGTTGCACTGATTTTAATGGCATGCATTTAAATATAAATGAGAATAGGGGTCTAAATAAATTCCATCATATTTTGAACAGAGTTATTATAAATGAGGGTCACCTTGCAAAGAAGACCTGTTGACTTTGATGTTTATTGAGGACAAATACAAATGAGTATTGTTCTAAAAATAATGTGGAGATACATATCATATGGTTTTTTTTAAGCCAACTGCTAAATAAAATTAGAAAGAATGGAATGAATGTATCAACAAAGAAATGGTGTGCAATGAATTATGAAAAACAATATATTCTTCTCAAAATATCTAATCTTGTCACTAATGAAAGATACAATGCAATGGAGTCCAAGTGCAATCTTTCTCCTGATGAGATCTTTCCAGTTTCTTGCTTAGATCATATTTCACTTTCCACTTTTTTTATTATCCCTTGTCATTTCTTTAAAACCCCTGAGAATTAAAAAAATCTAGTTACTAAGAGCTAAACATTTGTTAAATCTGTTAAAAGGGGGCATCCCTCTCCATGGATGTCTGTTGCACCAGAGACAATGTTTGTAGCCAATATATTTTGTCCTAGACATGGCAACTGGTTGATTCCTTAAAATTCTGCTTTTCTTCAGTTTGTTTCTTTTGAACTCAAGATGGCTTTGTTTTTTAAATTGTAATTTTTATTGCGATAATTCTAGAATTACATGAAGTTGTAAGGGATAATACAAAGAGATCCCCCTGGGGGGGAGGGGGAGGAAGGCCAGGGATTAATTGGGGGAGGAGGTGGGAACATGGGGAATAATCGCAATTTGTGGTAATGGTCATCCTGATACTATTGATCTTACCATCACATCCTGGGTGCAGGTGGTGAATGTCAGCTTTGCACTGCATGAATATGCATAATCAATAAAATTAAATTTCAAAAAAAAAAAAAAAAGAGATCCCCTGGACCCTTTACTGCTGTCTAACATCTTGCAAAACTATAGTATAATATAGTATACTATATAGTATAATATAGTATAATATAGCCAGGATACTGACATTGAAACAATCCACCAACCTCATTCAAATTTCACCAGTTTTACATATACTCATTTGTGTGTGTCTGTATTCAGCTCTGTACATTTATATTCCATGTGAATATTCATGCATCCACTACCACAGTCAAGATACCAAACAGTTCCATCACCAAAGTGATCCCTCCTTTTGCCCTTTTATAACCAAACTCATCTCCCTCCCACCACTCCTTCTCATGCCTAACTTCTGGCAACCACTAATCTCTTCTCGATTTTTATCATTTTGTGATGTTAAGAATGTATGTAATGAAATCATACAGTGTCCAACCTTTTGGGATTGTCTTTTTCACTCAGCAAAATTTCCTGGAGATCGATCCAAGTTGTTGTGCATATCAATTGTTCGTTCCTTTCTGTGGCTGGGTAGTATTCCATGGTATGGTTTTACCACAGTTTGTGTAACCATTGTTCTCTTAAACGGCATCTGGGCTATTTCCAATTTTGGGCTCTTATGAATAAAGCCATGAATGTTAGTGTACAAGATTTTGTGTAAATATGTCTTAATTTTTCTCAGATAAATGCCCCAAAGTGTAGTTAATAGGTCATGTGTTTAGTTTTGAATCTGCCAAAGTGCTTTCCAGAGTGCCTATACCATTTTTTAACTGAAACATAATTGATTTACATGTTTATGGGGTAGTTGAATATCATTACCTGTGTATAATGTGTAATGATCAAATCAGGATAATTAGCACATTCTTTTTGTCCATAACCAATTTCTCACTAATTAACACCTCCCCCTCTCCCCTTTTCCCACCTATAGTAACCACTGTTGTTTTCTTCTTCTGAAAGTTCAATGTCTTATTGTGATTGTTGTTATCTTTCTTTCTCTTTCTTCCTTTCTTCTTTTCTTTCTTTCCTTCCTTCTTTCTTGCTTGCTTTCTTTTCTTCTTTCTTTCTCTCTTTCTCCCCCCCACCCTAGTTTCTTTCTTTGCACTTGTGAGTGAGAACATGCAGCATTTCTTGTTCGGTACCTGGCTTGTTTCACTTAAAATAATTTTCTACAAGCTCACCCTGTACTGCTGCAAATGGCATAATTTCATTCTTTTTTGGGGGAGGAGGCCTGAGTAGTATTCCATTGTATATATATATATATACCACATTTTCCTTATCCACTCATCTCTCAATGGCCATTTATGTTGGCTCCATATGTTGACTATTGTAAATAGAGTTGTGATGAACATGAGTGGAGGTATCCCTTTAACATGATGTTTTCCATTCCTTTGGGTATATAGCCAGTACTGGGATTGCTGGGTCGTATGATATTATGATCATATGATCTGTAATTGTTTGAGAAACCTCCCTACTGTTTTCCATAATGGCTGTATTAATTTACAGTCTCACCAACATTGTATAAGGGTTCCCCTTTCTCTGCATCCTCCCAGCATTTGTTATTTTCTGTCTTTTATCAAGCCAGTCTAACTGGGTTGAGATGATATCAATGTGGATTTGTGTCTATACTATTTTTATTGCCATCAGCAATGTATGAGTGATTTCATTTTCTCTGCAATCTTTCTGGCATTTGGTGATGGCACTTTTTTTTTTTTTTTAATTTTAGCAATCTGTTAGAGTTTGGTCTTGTTGTTGCCCCAAAGCTCATGTCAGAAATTTGACCCCCAATGTGGCAGTGTTGGGAGCTGTTTGGGTCATGGGAATGGATCCCTCATAAATGGATTAACGCTCTCCCTGGGCAGGGGGGGGGGAGTAGGTGGGGTGAATGGGTTCTTGCCTTATTAGGTCCTGTGGGAGTTGGTTGTTTAAAAGATCTTGGTACCTCCCCTCTCTCTCTTGCATCCTCTCGTGACATGATCTTGCACCCTCTGGAGGGCCGATGCTTTCCGCCATGAGTAGAAGCAGCTTGATGCCTGCACCAGATGCACCTGTCCCAGAACTGTGAGCCAAATAAACCTCTTTTCCTTATAAATTACTCAGTTTCAGGTATTCTATTATAGCAGCACAAAAATGGACTAATACACATTCTTATAGATGTGTACTGATACCTTACTGCGGTTTAAATTTGTGGTTCCCTGATGGCTAATCATGTTGAACATCTTTTCATGTGTGTGTTTGCCTCTTCAGTGAAATGGCAGTTCAGACCTTTTGTCCGTGTTCTAAATGGATTATCTCCTTTTATTACTGTTGAATTTTGAGAGTTCTTTATATATTGCAGATACTATTCCTTTTTTAAATGTCGGAATGGCAAATATTTTCTAACAATCTCCTCACAAGGAGACTTTTTTTTGCTTTTCGCAAAGTAAAAGTTTTTAATTATGATGAAATTTAATTAATCAATTTAACCATTTAAGCATTGTGCTTTAGGTGTCACCTCTAAGACCACTTTGCCTAGCTTTAAATCTTGAAAATTTTCTTTTATATTTTTTGTAGAAATTTTATAATTTTACATCTTACATTTAAGTTTGTGATCCATTTTGAATTAATTTTTGTGTAAGGTGTGAGGTTTAGATCAAGATTTATTATTTTACCTATATTTATTATTTTACCTATATTACAATTGCATCAGAAACATTTATCTGAAATGCTTCTAGGTAAATATAAAAAGGCTTTTTAAAAGTTTCTACATATTTGACTTCTTGCTTCTGCCTTTTGCACAATTTTTTTAATCCCCAGAAGTTATATTAAATTATTTATTTTTAAAGGAAAAAAAATGTAATTAACAAAATATGTACCACTATAATTTTTCAGCTAGCAGAGGTATCTTCTTTACTTGATTCTTATTTTGGTATATTCACTCACTCCACGGTACTGTATCGGCATTAAATTATGCTTATTTTATCCACATTAAATTCTGCTCATTTTAGGGCTGGCCCGGTGGTGCACTGTTACAGTGCACCGCTTGGGAGCGCAGCGGCGCTCCCGCCGAGGGTTCGGATCCCACATACAGACCAGCCGCTCACTGGCTGAGCGAGGTGGGCGCAACACCGAGGGTTGTGATCCCGTTGCCGGTCCCCGGTCCGGTACGGGGGCAACACTGAGGGTTGCGATCCGTTGCCGGACACGAAAAAAGAAAAAAAAAAAATTCTGCTCATTTTATTCATGACCTTCTTTAGAGAAACAATGAGACAGTCCTGATGTTTTCATGTTCAAGATGCTACAACTCAGAAATGTGTCTTTGTGATGAATAAAAGAATCAGAGTAGTCACTCACCTAGGAAAAGCACAGATACTACTAGGATAAAACTTTTGGAGATTATCAGCCAGGGCTAACTGAAATTCATTTTCTGCCCTTTCTAGGAGTAAAAGAAAATAACTAATTTTTCCGTAACAGTGAAAGAAAAGAAAAAGTTCTTGATGCCTCCAAGGATAAGTTTGACCTTCATATAAATAAAACCAGATTTTGTTAGCGCATTCCTAATGATTGTACTTTCGTTCTGGATTATCATATCAAGAGCTGTTCCTGTAGCCCATTTTTAAGTTTTGCTATCTATCTATTGAGTACTAGTTATAAAATATTTTGTTTTCTGCTGTTCTTTGCTTGCAATGATTACTTCCTAGCCAGGTGAGGAAAGTGAATGAAGAGTTTCAATTACAATTTCTTGAATCACTTTATATTTTGTGTCCATGGCTCAATTCAGACTTAAGATATATATCTAAAGGAATTATACCAAATTTTCTATTAATCACTGCATCCTTAGTGCTGACAAGGCCTCTTTCTAACAATAGATTTAATCCTTTCAAGATGAGCCACAATTAGAATGAATATGATAAAGAAATCATCATCTGGGCCAAGATTCTGATCCCTTGAGCCTAAGGTAGAAACCTCTGTTTCACTACTGATTTAACATTAAGGGCCATGCATTAAGTCATGTAGCTCTGGAGATTTATAAATGTTTAAAGCCCTTAATAAACTTAGCTTTTTACTTTTGGATCATAGTCACTAGCTGAAAAAAAGTCTGACTTTTTAAAAACATACTTTATATGCTTCGGACAAACTATATATAAGTATTATACAATTTTCCACAATTCGTTTTCATGAGGCAGTGATTCACTTGGAATCCTGAAGCAAAAGTTTTCCCCCTCTCAATCTTTCACTACCGCTCAAGGCACTTTCGTACTCATCGGCAATTAATTGATCATCCGTAAGTATTTTTAGTAGCTGACTTGGTCAGTACATGGCAAGATTCTTTCTTATTTATTATAGGATTCTCAAGGTTTCACACAGTGTATAGTTAAAATAATAACAGCTAGTATTTGTTCAGTGCTTACTACAGGAGAGTTTGTTAAGTGCTTTACTGTATTAACTCAATTAGCCCTCTGTTGGGAAAATAGAATAGTTTGGTCAGGGCCCTCGCCTCAGGTCTGGTTGGGTGTGGTTCAACACATCATTTGTAAGCAAATTGTGTTTGTGTGTGGAGTTAGTGCACGTGCATGCCAATGTATCTATTTAGTTTTGTTGCTATTCTTGTGTTCTTCAGAGTTTGTGAAGCAGGCTGGCTGGCATTCTACTGCCTCGGGTAGCCACCACCACAAACAGCCATGCTTTCCAACCTACAGCTTCCAAGGACCTGTTTGCCGGTTACCTAGCTCACAGACCTGCATGTAAGGGGTCTGGTGACCCAGCCTGGCGTGTGAGGGGTCTGATGACCCAGACTGGCATATGAAGGGTTTGTGACCCAGTCTTTGAACAGGCTTGAGGGGTCTGTGAGCTCCAGACCAAGCCCTAGCTTTACACTCGGCCCAGTCAGCAGGATTATGGGTAGGTAAAAGAGCTCGACAATAGTCAGCATCAACAGGATTCTGACATTAGCCCAAGCTCAACACCCTCACAGCCACCCTATCCTATAATTACTATTATTATTGATGTTTTTCAGGTAAATAAATGCAAGCACAGAGTAATTAGAGTAGTTAAGCAACTTGCCCAACATTATAGAGTTAACTGGTGGAACTCGGTTTTGAGCCAGGCAGTCTTCTTTCAGAGCTCTTGCTATGCCTGTCACATAGTAGATACTCAATAAATATTTGTTGATTGATGAAATTTCATAGTTAAAGCTCCCAAAGAATTATAAGTCTCTCATTCTTCCAAAAATACCACCAATAAATAACCAATAATAAAAATAAAACTGTCCTGAATACAGCGCTCTGCTGAGAATAAATTCAGCTGGAGAGATAAATGGAACCATTGGCTGTTTTATGTTGAATTGGAAGCTGAAAATAACAACTTCAATATGGTAAATTGAAAAAAAAAATCTGCATGATAGATTCACAAAGTAGTAAAAAATGTACAAGCTTAAAATATTTTAGATACTTTAAGAGCTAAATACTGGGAAGATGCCTGAGGCAGATGAGCCTCTAGGGGAAAGAAATACCTTTTTAAATAAAGCTCAGACCCTACCTTATGCAGTTTTAATGTTAGCCTTCGATAATTCAAGACTTCGTGGGTCACTCAGGAGTGCTTTTATTTCTGTACCATGGAAATCTGGCAGCATCACAGATATTGGAGTTCAGCTGTGGTAAATATTAAGTTGTGCCTTTAATTAACGTTCATTTTATATCTCTTCTAAAGCTGTGACTAAATATTTAGAAATTATTCTCTGAGAGACAAAATTATACAATACCTGTATTTATGAAGGAAAAGCTGCCAAACTATTTTGATGCCACTAGTACTGTAATTATCTATACTCTTGTCTCTGAACCCTTATGGAGACTATAATCTCTGTGAGGGTGAGTATGCTTATCTTAGCAAACACTGTATTCTTAAGAGCTAGCCTGGCAACTGAATGAATGATTGAGTTAGAAATGGTGTAAGAGTCAAAAATTCATCCTAGGCTGTAGATTTCCCAGCTTTGACACTGGGCAGTTTTTTCTACCTGAATGGGAGCTAGATTGTCAATTTTTGGCTTTTTTCCCACACATGGGATGCTCTCGTTACATATGATATATCTGAATTAACCAAATGGAAACTGGGTACAGAACTACAATGTTTAAATTGGAATATTTGTCAATCATACAACTTAGTAGTTTGCCTACATTATGGAATATAAACTGATTAATACTCAAGGCTCCATTTTATGAAGCTGGCTGTTACTTGCATACGTAAAAACACTGAATATTCTAATAGTTAATATACATGTAATTGTAAATTTTTTGAGGGAAAATTAACTTACAGAGCTTCTGGTTGCACTGGCAATCCTGGGCATTCCTTGGCTGCTAGTTGCCTTGTTCCAATCTCTGTCACCATATTCACATGGCCTTCTACTGTCTGTGTGTTTGTGTATGTCCTCTTCTTATATGGTCACCAGTTATTGGTTTTAGGGCACCTTCTAAATCTAGGATGATTCATTTCTTTTTTTTTTTTTTTTTTTTTTTTTTTTTTTTTTTTTTTTTTTTTTTTTTT